>NC_054872.1:2241511-2449905 GCF_018320785.1 Cheilinus undulatus
GTCTCCAATAGGACTTTTGAAATTGAAGGCCTAGGAAAATCTTATTTTTACCAGTAAGGGGTTATAATTTTAGACTACGCCGTGTCTTTATCTTAATCTTTGTTTTCTGGCTGAATTCATCTGATTTTGGTGATTCTTTTTGGCGTTGTATAAATTTTTAAATATGGAGGAACCTTGTAAATGCTAAGATTTTACTTAAAATATATTTTTAGGGGGAAAAATATCCAAATATTTTGCCATTTGGTTCGGGGGGGAGGCATACTTTAAAAAGATCAGATTTAAACATTCAGTATTTATTGATTAACGTTTTCAACATCACAATTAGTTTGCAGCTAATTTAAAAGCCTTTTTGAAGCTTTTGCACTCATGGTGTTCGTATGTTAGAACTTTTGGCCCAGATTAGCTAAATGAAATAAAATTTAAAAATCTGTCTACGTTGTTGACTGGTCCATCAAATGATTTCTGGAAAAAAAGGACATGTTTTTTAATTCTTTTTTTTTAACTAATTGCCTCTGTAGGCCTTTTACTTATTTATCATTGAATGAAACAGTCAATTTAATGCATTCTTTATTTACTGATTTTGGCATTTCTTTTAAAATACACATGCAGTCAAATAGGAGAAAACTCATGGCTACGTTTTATTCGATTCCATTTCATTAGTAAAGCATATTTGATAAAAATGTAAACAGGCTTTGGAAACCATAAAAAGACACAAATATGACATAAAACTATGAACAAATATGTTCATTAAAATCCAAAGCACATTTCAAATTTGTCATTGATTATTTTTAGTTTATTTGGTGTTGTAACCTCATTGATTTATTTCATCCCTGTCTCTGAAGTCTCAGTAATACGGCTAAACTTTGTGATACGATGACATAAATGAGATTCTGGTAGAGTAATTATCCCCCCTCTGTCAGTCCGTGCCTCTGTGTCTCAACCTGCAGTGATGTGGTTTCTCTCCAGGGGCCCCTGGTGGCCCCTGGCAGCAGATTAGCAGAGATGAGGCTCCATCCAGCCTGCGTGCCTGCTGCAGAGCTGCGGATATTAGTATGATGTGCACGTCTGATCCCCCCAACATATGGAGCTTCTTGTAACAGTAAAGCAGGAGGAGGTGCGGGAAGGTGGAGCGACGCACAACATGGAGGCTCGGTCTGCAAAATCAAACATACGTTATAGAAATAGAGGCGCAATAATGCACGTGAATGCTTTTCTTTAATATCTTTATAAAATCTGCAGGAAAAATCATTAATCATCATCAAAACAGCAGTAATACACAGTAAACCCCAAACTATTCATAACATAAAAATGTCAGTAAATGCCAGGATAGCATCCAGA
Organism: Cheilinus undulatus; assembly: GCF_018320785.1. Classification (NCBI taxonomy): domain Eukaryota; kingdom Metazoa; phylum Chordata; class Actinopteri; order Labriformes; family Labridae; genus Cheilinus; species Cheilinus undulatus. The sequence continues at coordinate 2,242,850 of NC_054872.1, forward strand.
TATATCACTGACTATAGCTGATCATCTAGTGTGAAACAATCCTTGTCAAGGCAGAGCTAAGAAACCAGCAGAAATCAGCTGATCTTCCTGTGAACAGTACTATTGTCTTGTTAAGGAGAAGACAAAAACATGTTGTCTTTATGAATATTTTTGCAGTTATTGAGGATAATTAGTTTAAACAGACCAGAAACATGAATGCCTCTCGAGTAGCAGCTGGAAATGTGAATGACTTCCTTATCAGTTCAACATTTGATCAAGCCGTGTGTTATTATTTATACGCTTGGATCACAAAATAATGAAGACAAGTACCACAAAGACCAGACCTATTAAACTCTGCAAAAAAGCTCAGATTTAGCCAGTTTTTCAGCAATCCCTGAGTTTTTTGTATATTTGTCATTTTATTCCAATTCAAGCAGTCAAAAAAATGATAAGGAACATTTTTGAATACTGTTTATTAATGACATATATGTTAAAATCCTTATCAAACATTATCATCGTGTTTTAGAAAGAATCTTAATGACTCTTTGCGTTCTTTAGGTTGTAATGCTGAGCTACAAAGGTGTATCTGATTGTTCCAAAGCTCTTAATCCTTTAAAAAAAGGACCTGAGGAGTTTCTTCTCCTCATCCATGCTGGGTATAGAAGCTGAGAACACTTTCTCCTGTGTTTTCATTTAAACCAGCTCTCATCCTTTTTAAAGATGCATTATCAGCAAACAGCCGGGGTGTAAATTTGTGGTTTTGAGTTTATCTTCCAGTAGGAAAGAAAAAGTCTGATGAAGGCTTTCAGTGCTTACATTAGTGTTTCTCAAAGTAGGGGTCCTGACCCCCAGGACGGTCATGAAGGGACGGTTTCTGGCAATATCTGCACCATCAGTGATCTTTGATCGCTAATCTCAGAGGCTGGTAAATAGTGCTAAGGAGGACTTCTTATGACAGCAGTAGCTTTTACATACAGTACAGGTGATGCGCTTTTAACCTCAAAAAGACTTTAGACAGAAACAGCAGTGAAAGTAATGAACAACATGTTGATCTACTGCTGAAAAAGAGATGATTTAAGTCTAAATTTGATTTTTGCTATTATAATGTGTGAGGAATCTAGAAGAGGCCCCTGTCCAAGGCTAACACCATGTGGTTCTCTGGTCTGGCAGCGTTGGGAACCTTTTACTCCATCCTGTGAGACACAGCTGATTCCAGCTCTGATAATCTCCCTGTAGATAAACATGTTCTCACTGCTGAACCACAGGAGTCCAGCTAGGACCTGAAGTTCTTGTTAGTCCTTGCGTGCTCCTTTCTGCAGAACGCATCACATTGCATTGCATTTTTGTTAGGTGTTTGGGTGTATTATTTGTGTTGTACATGAATTATAAAACATAGCGTGGCTCCTGAAGTTCCCAGTCTGCTGTCCATTCCCAGCGTTTGTGGTTTTACGCTTGCAGTAACATCAGCGCGTTGGTGAATAATTGAGGAGATGGTCTGGAGCTGCAGGCTTCTGCAGGCGTCCTCTAACTGTAGAGTGTGTGTTTTTCTCTGTTAAATCTCTTCTGCTGCTGAAGGAGCCATCCTCCTCACACACATGAAATCACATGATCCACGTGTGGGGATTGAGTCGGTAGCAGGGAAGAAGCTCATCTGAGGGAGCATGAAGAGCTCAAAGCTTTCCTAATTTGTAGGAGGATTTCTTCTTTTTGTCTCAGACTGGAGGGAGAGCGGGGTCACTTTTATTTATGGCCTACGGAGTGGTCAGTAATGTGAACTTTGACCTCAGCCATGTCGTCTTAAATTACATGACACTCCACACCAGCAATATCTGGCTGAATTCTCAACACCTCAGCCCTGAGCTGAAGATTTAAACCTTCAGGAGCCTGAAAAGCTCTCTAAGTGGATTATTCACTAAATGAAATGATGTTTATGTCTGCTTTAACCAACATCTCTGAGCTTAAATCTTGTTATGGAGTATTTAAAGGCCACAGGAGCTTATAAATCCCAGCTACAGCAGTCTGAAGTCTGCCTAATGAGGATCAAGATAACAATGTGTGATGTTGTTGGAAAGAAAGATCACAAGTACTGAGTGGATTTGCACTCCTCTGACTTCTTCCCTAGGAGTAAAACTAAAGGCTCTAATCTATGGAGATGCTTATTTTCCATTTTATCATGTATTAAGATATTTTTTATTTAAGTTTGACTTCCGCAGAAACATTTAAATATGTTGTTTACTGATATCTGTCCTCTGATTTTATCACAGTATGGTTAATCTGTTGAACCGTTTTGACTTTTTAACCTGGCCTTTTATTTAATTATAGCTTTAATTTTTTAACACAAATCATACTAGACGAAATATTAAAATCATGAGTTTAATTTAAAATTATTAGATTAAAGTCAGTAATCAGATAAAATATTAAAATCCTGAGTTTAATTTAAAATTATTAGATTAAAGTCAGTTATCAGACAAAATATTAAAATCATGAGTTTAATTCAGAATTATTAGATTAAAGTCAGTTATCAGATAAAATATTAAAATCATGAGTTTAATTCAGAATTATTAGATTAAAGTCAGTTATCAGACAAAATATTAAAATCATGAGTTTAATTTAAAATTATTAGAATAAAGTAAGTTATCAGATAAAATATTAAAATCATGAGTTTAATTCAGAATTATTAGATTAAAGTCAGTTATCAGACAAAATATTAAAATCATGAGTTTAATTTAAAATTATTAGAATAAAGTAAGTTATCAGATAAAATATTAAAATCATGAGTTTAATTCAGAATTATTAGATTAAAGTCAGTTATCAGATAAAATATTAAAATCATGAGTTTAATTCAGAATTATTAGATTAAAGTCAGTTATCAGATAAAATATTAAAATCATGAGTTTAATTCAGAATTATTAGATTAAAGTCAGTTATCAGATAAAATATTAAAATCATGAGTTTAATTCAGAATTATTAGATTAAAGTCAGTGATTGGATAAAATGTTAAAATCATGAGTTTAATTCAAAATTATTAGATTAAAGTCAGTTATCAGATAAAATATTAAAATCATGAGTTTAATTCAGAATTATTAGATTAAAGTCAGTTATCAGATAAAATGTTAAAATCGTGAGTTTAATTCAGAAATATTAGATTAAAGTAATTTCAGATAAAATATTAAAATCATGAGTTTAATTCAGAAATATTAGATTAAAGTAATTTCAGATAAAATATTAAAATCATGAGTTTAATTCAGAAATATTAGATTAAAGTAATTTCAGATAAAATATTAAAATCATGAGTTTAATTCAGAATTGTTAGATTAAAGTCAGTTATCAGACAAAATATTAAAATCATGAGTTTAATTCAGAATTGTTAGATTAAAGTCAGTTATCAGATAAAATATTAAAATCATGAGTTTAATTCAGAATTATTAGATTAAAGTCAGTTATCAGATAAAATATTAAAACCATGAGTTTAATTCAAAATTATCAGATTAAAGTAAGTTTAAGTCAGAATCATTAGATTAATGTCATATTAGATAAAATGTTAAAATCACGAGTTTAATTCAGAATTATTAGAATAATTTCATATCAGATAAAATGTTAAAATCATGAGTTTAATTCAGAATTATTAGATTAAAGTCAGTTATCAGATTAAATGTGATTTATCTCTAAAAGGGTTGTAATTTTTACTCTCAATGTAATGATTATGACTTATCTCAACAGTTTAATTTTTTATTTAGGCTAGATTTACATTTTCAATCTCCTAATTTTAACTAGTGTCTTATGATTTTGATTTTTTTTTTTTTTTTTTTCAATCTCATAATTAGGAACAACTTTCCCATGATTAAGGTCTTACAGACGTAGACGGGTATCTGGGAAACCGCATATAATTTTATACGTTTAGGCCTGTCATCCACACGAAACCGCAGTTTTACGTCACTAAAAACGATCTTTTCTGAAAACTCCGGCCAAAGTGGAGATTTTGGAAAACTCACTTTTCCACGGTTTCGTGGTTACATGTTAATGCCAGTAAACAGAGTTTTTGGTTCTCAAACGTCACAGCTTGTGCTGTGTTTGAATCTCTGGCAGAAGAGACAGAATGATGGAAGTTCATTCTGATTGACTGGCGCGGGTTTCACATCTGAAAAACACTGCCACCTATGGGTTTGGCATGCTTAGAGCAGCATTTAACGGCGGATTTGCCAGTTACGTGTAAGTTTTTTTTTTGGAAACGATCAGGTGTGGACAAAAGTATTTTTAAAAACCAATGACCAATGAAGGGAGACATTTGTTTTAAGAAATACTCAGCTATGTGTGTACAAGGCCTAAGACTTTTTCATTTACATTTTTATTTGTTGTATATATTTATTGTTGTAATGTCATTGTTTTGACACCCCCCCCCCAGTCATGTTAATTGTGAAGGTTCTGTAGCTGATCAGGATTGTGGTTCCTCTTTTCCCCCTCAATCGTGTTAATTGTGAAGGTTCTGTAGCTGATCTGGATTGTGGTTCCTCTTTTCCCTCTCAGTCGTGTTAATTGTGAAGATTCTGTAGCGGATCTGGATTGTGGTTCCTCTTTTCCCTCTCAGTCGTGTTAATTGTGAAGGTTCTGTAGCTGATCTGGATTGTGGTTCCTGTTTTTCCACTCAGACTCTCAGTGTTGTGTTTTTTCGGGCAGATGCGTCAGAACAAATACGCAAGGTCTGCACAAAGATGCTCCCGGTGCCCCCAGTGTGCAGGCTGGTGTTTGTAGTGGGTGTGAAGTGCAGGACATCCACAGCGAAGGACACTTAGGGTGCACTCACACTAGGGCCATCCTTACCGTGCCATATTCTAACCGTGCTAAAGCCCATTTGACCCCCTCTGCTGTCCCCCCTTTGGCCCGCACTCAGACTGCTTAACGCATCCAGGCCTGAGCACGGATACATCACACGCTGACATCATCACATGAAGCCTCCATTGTTGCTGAACTAACCCTGGCACACACTTTTCCAAGTATTTGGCACTCTCCTTTACGCACGGAGGATGAAAGGTGTTTGTTATCCTGTGAGCTGCTGTTTGTGACTAAAACAACAGAAGAAGTTTTATTTCACAGACCAAAAAATTTTCTCACAGTGGTTAAAGCCTGACTTTGCTAGGAACTGGTCAGAAATGTGGACAGGACTGGGACCCATTAAAACAAGGTCGTAATGGAGCTGTGCAAAGTTAAATTCTTCAGCTCTTATAAAATCTTTGTAACTTGTTGAAATCCAATGAGAAAATATATAGATCTCTCTCCATCTTTCTAGAAAAATCCTGCTGTCTTCAGCATGCAGCTGCTGCCTGGTGTGCTCTTTGCGCTCTGAGGCGGGTCCTTTTGTTGTTACTTCACGTTACGTCACATTCCCGCGCTTGTGCTCCTTCATTTGCATCAGTGCCATGCCTAGGCCCACCTCGTCCTTCTGTGCCGGGGCCGCGAAGCATGCCACACCGAAGCACAGAATGATTGCACTCACACTGGCCTAGTGTGAGTGCGCCCTTATTTCCAGTCTCCATGGAGCAAACGGAGCTTTTATCTCATCTCCGGGGATCATGAAGGCTACAGACAGAAATCAGAGCACACTAGTTCACCCCCAACACTGCGGAGGAATACAGGACTCTAAATACATGCTCAGGGTTCTTTGTGGGCCTGTGCTGATGGTAAAATCTGCTCTTTGGCTGTTAGACCAATCCTAACTCTCTGAAACTGCAGGAGTTTAGAGAAGATGTGCAGAGAGCAGCTCATTTAAGGTCTGCTTACTCTGGAGTGTCTGGTTTAAAGATAATGAGGTTTATTTAAGTATGTCCAACACTTAGAGCTATCATTGATTATCATTAGTTTGATTATTTCCCCAGCGTTTGGTGTGTTTTTATGCTGTTTGAACAAAAGAGGCTGAGCTCATGTCATCAATTATTTTAGCGTGTTTTAATGTAATATCAACTATATTTGGTCCTGTCTGACTATAACTTACCCATTCTTGGTGATTTTCGAGTCCTTTTCATGTATTCTAAACAATGTCCAGGCCTAGTTTGATGTTATGTCTTACTTCAGGGTCATTTAGTGTCATTTGTTTTCAGGCGTTATAAACAATCTCTAAGGCCTGTTGGACGACTGCACTTCCTTTTGTGGTGATGTCAGCGTCATTTTGCATGTTTTATAAGATTTTATCAATAATTATGATTATTTTACACATAAAGGCCTTATAAAGGCATGTTTTAATGCAACATAATGAACATTTTAGGCCTTCATTGATGATAAAACGTACCCACTATCGGTGGTTTTGGAGTTATTTAGCATTTTTATTCAGTTTAGACAGTGTAGACCCAGCTTGATGAAAGGCCACGTCTAATTATTGGTGATTTGAGTTTATTTTTACAAATTTTAATTAACAACACTCCAGCTTGGTTTTATGTTTTCATGTTTTTAACATTTTCCTGTTTCAATGCATCAATATGTAGGCCTAGTTTGACATTACAATTTTCCTATTGCTCAAGATTATTTCTCTTACTGGTGATTTAGTTGTTATTTTTTCTCTATCTTGTGATTTAGTTGTTATTATATCACTTACTTGTGATTAAGTTGTTTTTATTTCTCTTACTGATGTTTTAGTTATTATTCCTCTAACTGGTGGTTTAGTTATTATTTCTCTATCTTGTGATTTAGTTGTTATTTTTTCTATTACTGGTGATTAAGTTATTATTTCTCTTACTGGTGATTAAGTTGTTATTATTTCTCTTACTGGTGATTTAGTTGTTATTTGTCTATCTTGTGATTTAGTATGTATTATTTCTATTACTGGTGATTTAGTTATTTTTTCTATTACTGGTGATTTAGTTGTTATTATTTTTCTTAATGGTGATGTAGTTGTTATTATTTCCCTTAGTGGTGATTTAGTTGTTATTATTTCCCTTACTGGTGATTTAGTTTTTTATGTTATGATGATGTTGGTGTTTTTTTTTTTTTTTTTTTTTTGCATGTTGTAGAAATGTTTTTATGCAATAATATGTTTGATTCAGATGCTCACTCCTGTACATGAAACTTTGCAGTCTATAATAGGACTAGATCATCTGAAAAACTGCATGTAAAATAAAAACATCTTTTTGCAGTAATGCAACATCTTCCAGATAAACCAGAGTTGCACAGAGTTCTTGTTTAATCCGTTTGCTCGGTGGTGTGTTTGTAAAACATCAGGCTGTTATTTTATTTTGACCATGTATTTCATGAATGTAATCGATGGAAAAAAAACTGTAAAGTTGATTATTTTCTGTATTTCTTGCCTCATTACTCGAGCCTAACCCTAACGAACGGGTGTCATTATTATAGTTGAATTATTGAGGGCCTATGTGACTTAAGTAAAGGTATAAATAAGCTTAGACTTCCATTATAAGAGCCTTTATATTTGCTCTGCCTGTTCAGTCCTGTTAGGCTTATTTAACAGACCTTTTGGCTGAAACGGAATGTATTTGCATCCTCGTCCTTTTCTCACCGCACATGTTCCACATTTCAAACCTCCTCCTTTGAATGCATTGGTCAGTAATTTAAAGCGTCACTCCGGGGTTATTTTCCAGCACTTTTAGGGTATTTCAGGGATAATTTGATTGTGCCTTTTTATGCAGACGTGGAGTCCATCTCCTCTCCATCAGGAGCGTGCAGGCTGCGAGGCTCTGTGATCCCAGCATGCCTCCTGTTTGCTCTGCAGAGATTTGCATGTCAATGCTGCACACACTGCTGTTTGCTCTGAGCCTCCTAACTCTCCGCAGCTCAAATGTTAGCTTTCTCTGCTGCAGGGGAGAAGAGCTTCAAACTTCAGCAGCGATCTGGTCAAATCATGATGCGGCCCTAATTTTAGGTGTGGAGTATTTTTGGAGCTGCACGGTCAAAGCTGCGCTTTAACAAGCCTCTGCTGCCCAGAGTGTAAACCAGCAGGCTGCAATTTACCCACATTTACCCTCCAGAAACGCTGTGCCCTCTGCGGAGACTGTAGACCTCTTTCTAGCTATTTTCACTCTAGTTTCCTGATCATCTGAGGCAGTTTCATCCCTGAACGCTCTTCAGTTTGAAGCCTTCTCAGGAACTATCAGCTCCATGATTACAGAACAAAGGAAGGATTATTTTCTCAGCTAGCTGATGGAAAAGCATTTCTCCGAGCCAAAGCAGAAACCACCTAATGAAAATAACATGCCCTCATTGTTGTGACATCACGAACAAACATCAGAAAGGGCCGTGTAAGACCGTGTAATTCATGAGGAATGAGAATTAACAAAAGCCTGCAAGAGTTTTCATATGATGATCATAAAGACGTCAAAGATTATAAATAATTCAAACTTTTGATGTTGAAAGTGGAAACCAGTCAAAAATCTTCCTGTTGTGCTTTTTTTTTTTTTTCAATAAATTTGACAGTGCCAAACGGGCTTTTATAAGAGGAAAACTTACTTTAAACCTTACATAAGAAAAACTGTGTATGATCCAAAGAAGTGACTCCCATCTTTAAATGTTTGCAGACCCCTAATCAACAAAAAGTACACATGTAAACCCCCAGATAATACAGTGAGGTAGCCTTGCCTTGATAAAGTGTGTTCAGTCAAATGCTATTTCAAGTTCAGTCTGTGCTTTAATGCTGAAAATTGTAGGGCTGAAATGATTCCTCGAATTATTCGGGTGATTCGAATCAAAAAGTTCCTGGAGGCTTCGCTTAAATCAGTCCTGTATCCATATACGCCCACGCTGTACTCTTGGACATCGCATGCTGTGTTGCATGGCATGCTGCGTTTCGCATGGACAGCTATTTGTGTGGCACAGTGCATTTGTTTTTGCTGTTACTATAATGTAACATGCATGATACGAGGCGTCAAAATTACAAAGGAAGAGAAGTTGATGCAGTGATGTTTACAGGTACTCGTCTGTAAAGCGTTTTTATGCTTTACAGTTTTATGGCAAATACGCCTGCACCGGTGAACCTACGCAGATCTCCGAGTTGATCTCGCCTGCATGATTCACTGGTGTGAAACAGCGCTCAGTTTGTGTCTGCAGACTTCAGGGAATTTCATAAACTTCTCTGATTGACCCGACACTTTCACAGAACACCGTCAGGCGTCACGATTCAAGTCCTGTTTCGGTGCTTTCTCTGTCTCCCTCCCTCACTCTCTCTCTTCCAAGTGTGCTTGTCATTCATTTAATTATAAATTATCTAAAACTCAGTGCACTGACGTCTTGATTGCAGCGTATTTTTCAAAACGTTTCAGCATCCCAAATAATTTGATAAGACTTATATTTATAATAAATTGACACCAATAAAACAGAAACACACTATTGCCACAGACAGTGACTGAGACTAAATAGGTCAAAGTTCATCATCATACATTCAGGATTCAACAGGTCATAGAAGCAGCTTTATCCCTTAAAATGTGTTCTCCATGCCAGTAGATGGTCTTAAAGGTCAGATTATTATGGTGGATGAACTCACAAACAAAAATGTGCAGAAATTAAAAGTGAACACGCTTTAAAAAATGGTCCATATTCCTGTAATCTAAAGGTTCACCTTTCAGACATCATCAGACCGCTGTGTGAATGATGGAGCTTTATTATTGTTATAATGTGAAATATTACATTCATTATTAAACTAGAGGATGTTAAAATGATTGTGTCCCTTTACTTCAATGACAAATTGGAAAATAAAAATAAACTATTACAGAAGAAAGAAAAATTTCCTGGGAGAGGATCCCTAAAACCCCAAATATGACATAATCTAATGTCATTATTTAACTTCCTTTCCTTGTAACTTTAAGAAATGTAAGAAATTCATTGCACTTTGTAAAATATATTTTCTTTAGAGAACCTGTTAATACCAATTTTTAATATAGAAGTAGTTCATTTAAAGGACCCAGCTTTTTTTTCTCATTTTTCTAGTACTATTTCTCTTGAGAAAAGTAAAAGTGACTGATTAAAGAAATGCAATATTTCTTATTAGAGCACTTGATTAATTGCCAGAATAATCGATAGAGTACTCGATTACAAAAAGAATCTATTGCTGCAGCCCTAGAGAAATGCCTAAACCAGTGATTAACTGTCCTGTCCCAGTCACTCACAGGCCGGGCCACTGTCATTTGGAGGCCCAGGCAGATACCAGTATAGGGCCCTTCCCCATTCAGCTAGAGGCCGCTGTAGCAAGTGGACAAAATATTTAGAAGTGTCTTCTTCAGCTGAAGAAGTCAGAGTGACAAGACAGTCGGGGTCCACTGGTTTTTCAGTGTCGATATTATACACCAATAATTATACACCAGTTACTTATAGCAAAAGTAAAATTACATGATCAACAAACAGCTCAGAGGGCACGCTGAAGTCACATGATCCTTGTGTTCAGCTTCCTCAAAGGTTCAAGTCCTGCCCCTGAGCCAGATTAATCAAATCCTTCCTTTCTCCTAAAATGGAGGGGTAACATCTTCAGTGTTGCAGCCATGCATCATGGTCGAGACCAGTGCTTCTCAACCTTTCCAGCCCGAGACCCCCAAAATAAAGGCGCCAGAGACCAGGGACCCCCACTGTACCTGGAGGTGGTTGAACACAGACATGCACATTCAAGAATAGTGCAGAAAAGGCTGTCCATAAGGGGGGATAAAGGGGGAGGTCTCTGGGACCAAACCAAACTGGGGGCCCATGGAAGTTCAGCAAAACCATGGTCCAGTTAAGCTGTAAAAACCATATCTTATATTTGGCCTGAATAATAACCACTCTTATCAAAGAAACAAATATCCTCATTTATTCATTTGTATAATGAATAGTCCCCTTTAAATGAAAATAACTTTTGTTAAAAACATAATTAAAATGGGTTAAAAACTGCTAAAATTGATTAACAATGGCAAAAAAAATGGTGGAAAAGATGATGAAATTATATTTCTAAAGAACATGTTTGGGTTAAAGTGGCAAAAACAGGCACAAAAAGTGGTAAGAAGGGATCTAAAAGTGGCTGAAATGGCTTTTAAGTGTAAAAAAAAATGGTGGAAATTAGGTGGAATGGGATGAAAATTTGATATGAACTGGCAAAAATGGGTTAACTGTGGTTAAAATGTGGCGCGTGGAGTGATGTTAGGACCCAAAAGCAGAAGCAGGAGAAGTTTTAACAATTTTATTGTGGGGATAACACTGGTGCAGGCAGGGGGGAATCAGTGAATCCACAACTGTGAACTTAAATCTTCTTGAGAGCCAGCTGTGTTTGGGGCTGGCGAGAGGCAGGAGCGAGGCACTGGAAATAAAGGAGGAGAGGCACAGTTAGTCAAAAGGTCAAAAAACATTCATAAGAGATTACTCAGATAGATCATTAGTGAAAACACTTCGTAGCAGAGCCGATGTACCACTGAGGGTGGACGATAATACATTGGCGTCAGAGAGAGCTTCTGCAGCCTACTTCAGGAGATGCTGATTGGAGATGCGCCGCAGGTGTGCCGCTCAAAGCCCGCGCCGCGGGGGAAGGGAGAGCGTCGCACAGCCAGGAGTAAAGTTGCCTTCACACACAGCTCACCGGAAACAGGAAGTCTTCACAAAATAAAACTCAAGGAGACTCGATCACCACATAAAATGGGCAAAAATGGGGTGTAAAAAGTGATTGATAGAGGCAATGATGGGTCAGCAGAGGCAACAATAGGCAGAGCGCAGAAAGAATCGATTTAGAAGTGGCAAAAACAGGCAGAAAAAAGTGATGGAAAGGGTTTGAAATGGAAATGGGTTTTAAGTAGCAAAAATGTTCTAAATTTGGCAAAATTAGTGTTAAAAAGTGATGAAAAAAGACATTTGATAAAGTTGGTGTAAAGGCCAACAGTGTAATTTTAAAAAAATGTTCTATTCTTAGTGTTTTTAAGGCACCTCCTGACCCCCTGTCAGTGTCTCACGACCCCCAAGGGGGTCCCGACCCAAGGTTGAAAACCACTGGTCTAGACCGGTGGTACTCCTTCTGTGGCTCTAGAGCCACATGCAGCTCTTTTGTGACAAGTTGTGGCTCTTTTTAGTCTAGAAGAGCTTCACAATGATGACAACAATTAAAAAAAGAGCACTGTCAGCAAAGTGGTTCAGTGCGAGTCAGATCATTCAGTCTGTTTACCACAAACTGACAATACTCCAACAGCTGTCCCAAATAAAATTACCAGCCATCGCCGCTGCATGTAAGCTATATATTACTGCCGTTCGGCCAAAACCTCACATCTCCGTTTCTCATGATTTTGATCTTTTTCATGAATCAGTGATATTGGCTCCCTTTGCATCTGTCAGGGTGTTTTTTTAAACACATTTTAAAGCAATAAAAAGTGGCGTAAATATGCTACTATGACTCTCAGTGTTAAATTAATAGTAAAATACGACATTTTTTCCATTCCCTTAAAAGTTGTAATTTCGGAGATTTGGGTTTTGGTTCGATGTCAGCAAAAAGGTAGAAGGAGCAAGAAAGAGAGACATCCATTGTTACATCTTTCCTGTCAGTTTACTGATTGATTCTGAGATCAATGAGCTGCTGACCCATATTTTAACCCTTTATGACCCATCATAGACCAGTTCACCAGAGCATATCTTTACATTTTTACATGCTGTAGTGCCATTTTTGTTGGAGTATCTGAATTGGCTATACATCAATACAGCTCAGATTTTAATGATATGTATGTGATAGGTCTGTAGTAACAAATTAAATTGCTCAAAAGTGCAAAAAAATACAAGAAAAATGAAAAGCCTTGTTTTTTTGTACACATTTTCCTAAATACAGAGATGTCACAGCTGTATCCCTCGAAATTGGGATTGTAAAAAAGTTGCACAAGATCATTTCAAACCACAAAAAAATTATTTTCAGTATGTTCATAACTTTATTTTTGAAATACACTCATCTTTATAAACTGTGGCAAAATGAAAAAAAAAAAAACAGAAATTGTGCTCAATTTGCAAAACGACAGCATCTTTATAAAGAATAAACTATGTGTTTGCAGAAGACCATGCTGAATCAATAATAAGTGCAACTCATGACCTACAAGAAAACAAGACATTTATAGCCCGGATTATATTATATTAGACTGTTTTTGATGTGTGCATTTTATACTACATTTACGCAAAAGAAGGAAGGATATTTCTAGAAAGAATCAGAACTCTGGAACACACTGAATGTGTGATATGTTAGTGTAACTCCTCTGGTTTTATATGCATAAAGAATTATTGCTCTATCTCATTTGGTTGCAATTCTACCCTGGTTAAAAATAGATATGCAAATGGGAGTGCCGGCGATCCCGTAGGTTTTAAAGGGTTAAAAGAGCGGAAACACAAATGCAACAGGTCAGGTGTGACAAGGGTGTAATTTTGGCTCTTGCAGAATGATTTTTTCATAAATTCGGCTCCTGAGTAGGGCGAGGTTGAGTACAACTGGTCTAGACTTTTTATTTATATCCATGGTAAGAAAGCAAAAAGAAAAATGTCCCAATATCCAAGATTGGTTTCAAGTGTTAACTTTGGTGGTAATGTTTGAATGAAAAATCCTTTCTCCACTAAATGATCTGTCTTTTATGCAGGTTCAGCTAAAAACAAGCCCTACCAACCCCCAGTGTTTCCTCTTTTTGTGTTATAATGGATAGAAGGTGCATTATGGGTTATTGTGTGCCATATCTGTGATTTGTTTCCAGGTCTGGGGGAGTCCTGGGGTCACGTCAGTCGCAGCAGCTCTCTGGAAGGAGTCAGTCATGAACTGGGCTCCCATCTCTTACAGGTACTTCATGTTATGTTAATATGAGCGCTAACACTTCAGCTGCACATGAGAAAAAGCTTTACGAGTCACCGAATGGCCACAGGGTCATTTAAGTGGTTTATTTAAGATGCTGGGACGAGGAATTAAAGATTTTACAGCAGATTCTGTGGTGATTATTCAGCCGTAGTCTGCTGCCATCTGCCTCCCACTGCCTCCATTCTTGTTGCTCTGAGAGTGAAATGAGCTGAACACATTCCTGGTCACGCACAGAGCCTCAGCGCGTCCTGCAGCCCGTCTCACATCGGCTGCAGCACAATGGAGCTGGACTGCAGGGCTGCAGGCTGGACAACAACAGGGCTGTGGGTTTGGACAGTAAATAAGGAGCACGTGGACAACTGCATTAAACATTAAAAACAAGTCAATGATAAAGGATGCTTTAAAGAGTTTCGTAATGTCTCTGGGTGTTTAGTTTTAAAAGGCAAATCAATAAAGGCAGCAGATGACTAGAAACCCCAGTGCTCTAAAACAGAATGGCTGTTTCTGTCAGTGGAGTCTGATGGCTGTAAAGAAAGATATTCAACATTTATTTTCTGGAAAATAAACAGTAATAATTTTCCTCCTTATAAAGTCTGTCTTTGTCCTTCTGTAATGTTGTTGGACACTTAGGAGTCACACAATCTGCTCTTATAAGCGAGTAACAACCATAGCAGATGAGATAACTACAGCGTAAACAGCTGTTCCAGCTGGACAGCTAACAGCGTCAGCCTCCTAATAATGGGCTGCTACCTAACTGGCTAGGTCTACAACTGTGCATCTCAGACTTAAAGGTGAGATTTTCATCAGCTCGTCCCTCATATCCAACCCCATTTCCAAAAAAGCTGGGTCACTGTGTAAAATGTAAACAAAAACAGAAGTCATTGATTGTTAGTAGAACAGAAACAACATATCAGGTGTTAAACTGAGAAAATTTTATCATTTCATAAAATATTAGCTTATTTTGAATCTGATGGCAGAAACACATCTCAAAAAAGTAGGGACAGAGCCGTGTTTACCATTGTGTAGCATCCCCTCTTCTTTAACAACAGTCTGTAAACATCTGGGAAGAGAGGAGACCAGCTGATGGGAGAGGAATGTTGTCCCACTCTTGCCTGATGTAGGATTCTAGCTGCTCAACAGTCCTGGGTCTTCTTTGCTGGATTTTTCCTTTTCTGATGCGCCAAATGTTTTCCATTGGTGAAAGGTCTGGACTGCAGGCAGACCAGTTCAGGACCTGGACTCTTCTCCTGTGAAGCCATGCTGTTGTGATGGATGTGGTATGTGGTTTAGCATGGTCTTGCTGAAATATTCAAGGTCTTCCCTGACAGAGACGTTGTCTGGATGGGAGCATGTGTTGCTCTGAAACCTCTCTCTACTTTTCAGCATTGATAGTTCCTTTCCAGATGTTAGAGCTGCCCACGTCTCAGACATACAGTCAGCATCCATGGGAAATGTAACCATGGAGTGTTCCGTGTTGTTCCGTCTGTGCTGATGCACTGGAAGTGAAAACTTTGGGTCAGTCAGTAGAGTGCAGTAAATCTACCTCCACACTTACTGGAGGAACAGGTATGATGGAGCCCAGACAGAAGGGTGACAGAGAAGGACAGTATCCATCAGTTATCTTTCCTATCTTTTAAAAATAATACCAGAAACAAACATGAGTACCATACTCTACTATAACCCTGACCTGAACCAGGTAAACAATAATCAGTAGGGATGCAACTAGCAACTATGCTTGTAGTCGACTAGTCGCCGACCACTGAAACGATTAGGAGACTCGTCGGGTGAATGTGTAGCTATGGGGTCTCTTGATGGCTTTAATGGCTCTTTTTTTATACATCTTATTTTACTAACATCTTAAGCAAAGAACTTTGATGTATTCACAAACATGTACGAACTAAAAATAAAGACAGTAAATCAGAGTTTTTATTCAAAAATATCATATATGTATATAAAATACGTCTTTATGAAATAGTACTAAACTAAACTCAAGAAATATGATTAAACTTTCATTTCAAGCAATATTTTTGTCTTGGATTTTAACATAATTAGTGTTGAAATTAGGGCTGGGCAATCAAAAATAAGATTAAATAGCAACACGACCTGCTACAATTTTCAAATCCCAAAAGGTGCAATATTTCTTTGGCCTGAAATTTGAGTCAAAATACCTCTTTAAAACTTTTTTTTTCAGCAGAGAAGTTATGCATGACATATGCAGTCTTTCAGGTGTCTTTTTTTAGCATAGTCGTCAAAAAATCCAACCTCCTTCATTTTTGTACTTTTTTTCAATTAAATATAAGAATGACAAAAAAACCTACAATGAAACAATTCATTTCCAATTTTCAATATGGGTCAAAATGATCAGAATTAGATACTGTTAAAGAAATGCTCAGCCCTTGTTTTAGAATAAAAGAAAGTTAAGGAATAACATCGCAGTTAGATTATCTTCTAAACTCGTGCAGCCTTAGTTGCAATAAGGTTGAGTGATTTTCTTTTACAAATGTAAAGCCTTATTATTGTATGTTGGATAGAGTTTGCTCCACTGTTTAAGTGTTAAGTAGTGAAAGAGGTGACATGTCCCTCCCTATGTAACGTGTTTACATCAGAGGTAGAAAATGCAGCGTGGAAAAAAAGCCCCAGTGACGTTATACTATTGAGTAAGAGCAAAAAGGAAAGGTGTGGGGTTCTGTCTGCAGGACTGTAGTGTAACATTCATGGTTAAAGCCAGTGGATAACCAACGTTCACTCGCACTGAAAGTAAAAACACACTGCTGATGTTCTCCCGTTGTACGTAAGTTCTGCTTTACATATTTTACAAGCAATATTTCTTTCTTAACCGTTGAGAAATATTCCCAGAAGTTTTAGGACATGCAGGTGTTGCACCATTTCTCTGTTTTTCTTTTCCTGTCGATTACTGTTGAGCATGTGCAACTCTGGACAGAGATAGTATGAATGACAGATGGCTCACTCCCAAGCATCCCAGCGTAAGGAAACGTTTTGCAAACACAATAGCAACACGCTGTATGAATAAAAGGTGCACAGACGTAACAAACGAATCATCAGCAATAAATCACAAGTCCTCATCGATAATTGTTGACAACGGCAACGAATCATTGCGTCCGTAATAACCAGTGGTGGAAAGTAACTAAGTATTTACTCAGATTACTGATATTGAGTCTTTTGGGGGACTTGTACTTTTTTGAATACATTTTGAAATGAGCTATTGTACTTTTACTTAAAGGCCCTTACAGCACGTCCTAGCATCCCACAAACATTACAGTGCAAAGAGGATTGAAACGGCACACTGTTCAAGCCTGTACATGTAGCTGATAATAATAAATAATAATAATACATCACACTTAAATAGCACGTTTTTGGACACTCAAAGACGCCTCACAAACAAACAAATGATGTACTCCTCCTTAGAAAGCTTGAACTACACGTAGAAATGAGGCAGAGAGACGCTGTGATTGGTCATCTGGGTAGCACTGAGTGACTGCTGGTCTCTGGCAGACTGTGATACAACCAGTCAGCCATAGAAGAACTGTGGCTGGAGTGGTATTCAGTCTTTACAGTTTCATTATTTGTTTAATGTTTGAAATAGAAATGGGAATCAGGATAAGAAGCTCTGCGATTAACTGGTGACCAGTCCAGGGTGTACCCAACCTCTCACCCAAAGACAGCTGGGATAGGCTCCAGCTTCCCCGCGACCCCCAACGGGAATAGACAACTGGATGGATGGAATCAGGATCAGAGCTGCTGCTGTAACGCACCATAAACGTCTGTGTTTGGCTTCATTTCATTGAAATGAAAGCCACATTTTCATGCTTCTCTCCTAACATCCTACAGCACAGTAAACCATTACTTTACCTTAGTATAGATCTGCCATGCTTCTCTGTGCCTCCACCACCACAATGTGCATGGTACTGCTGCGACCTCTTTGTTATGCCTCCTCTAAATCAGCCTATCAATAGCCAGAAAATAATCAATATGACATGACATGACTGAGTGGATGAGGAATATATTTAGTCCAGTTTAGGGAAAGGTTTAATTTTAAGAGTCTGACTGCAGCAGGAAGAAAGATTTCTGATGCAGCTGTCTGAGAATGTAACTACATTTTACCCTAGTTTATTAATAACCAACGTATTTTATTGCATTCAGTCTTTTTTCTTGTCCTTCAGACGTTAGACGGCTTCATTTTCGTGGTCGCCCCTGATGGTAAAATAATGTACATATCAGAAACAGCCTCTGTCCACCTGGGCCTGTCACAGGTAGGTGTAGACACCTTTGCATGTGTCTGTGTTTGGTCTGATGAGTCACAGTGCTGATTAAATGTTCATTAAAACAGGTAGAGCTGACAGGAAACAGCATCTATGAATACATCCACCCAGCAGACCACGACGAGATGACGGCCGTCCTCACAGCACACCAGCCTTATCACTCCCACTTTGTCCACGGTAATCAACGGCACAGACGACAAAAATAACCCACCAATTACAGCGTCAGTAACACACTTTTTATTCTCTGCAGAATATGAAATGGAGCGCTCCTTCTTTCTGAGAATGAAATGTGTCCTCGCTAAAAGAAACGCCGGTCTCACTTGTGGAGGATACAAGGTATGACCCTGTAGTAAATTATCTTTATTCACTCTCTATGATGGCTGCTTTTGATTTGGTCTGTATGAAGTCAGATTTATGACACAGAAGCAAACGCAACAGATCGTACAGTGAAAATACTTAGTACATCTGAAGCTGCTCAACAGTGTAGGCTTTCTGTCATCGTTTTTGATGCTGCATAATACTCTGTAAATAGTCTTCTTAACTGGTCCACAGTCAGGACTAACCAACACCCCCTTAATGATGAATCACAACCCAAATATCCTCACAGTTGTAACTAAAAGTTTCTACGGAAAAATACGTTGATTCGACCTAAAATAGCACCAAAAAGGCAAAGAAACAAAGAAATGGAGACATGTCCTCCAGTCACAGGTCTTCTACGTTGACTCTAAGTCTTCCCCTTTACATTCAGAGTGTTGAGGAGGAAGATGCAGAACATACACTCTAACGGATTTCTGTAAATTTACGGGGAAATTTCAACGCAAGAGCCTGTTATGTTTAAATACAGGACAACCCTGTAAAAGAATGGTTTAGAACAGTATTTTACTGTATTACTGCTTCAAAAAAAAGAAAACAGTAATTTCTTGTATTTTTACATTGCATTTTTGGGAACAAGAAGGTTAGAGCACATGCTTGGAAGGAGAGTGAAGTTAGAAATCACATTGTTATCCAACTCCATCCTAACAATAAACAGGTTAATGCCTTACTGCTTTGCTAGTTAGAATAGGCAAAAACCATCACTTAGTAGGTTTGAGGTAATTTGTAAAATTAGCATTAGCTAGAGTTTGACATGACTCACAAACACCGCAGGCACACAGAGTGAGTAAATTCTTTGCTAGCTAACATTAGCTTGATCTTAACAGTTGCTAAAAATTGAATTCAGATAATTCATTTATTGTATTACTACCTCCACCAAGGACGTTATGTGATCGGTAGGGTTTGTTTGTTAGTTTGTTTGTTTGTTAGCAACATAACTCAAAAAGTTATGAAAGGATCGGATCCTGGTTTTTCGTTCTCTTTCAGCAACAGGGAATGAGACTATTAATCCCAACCCTCTGACAGCAATTTTTGGAATAATAGAAGAAGGTATAAAGCTCCCCACTTCCTATAAAAATGCTATAGCTTTTGCGTCTCTGATTGCCCATCGTCTCATTTTGCTTAATTGGAAGAGTAAAACCCCTCCTACTTTTACTCAGTGGATTCGTGAGGTCATGATGTTCTTGAACTTGGAGAAAATCAGGTATTTTGTACTTTAACACTGCTTTGAGATATTAGACTCCCCTGTTACCTGGTCACTGTATGTATGAGATTTCGGCTGTGGGAAATTGTGAGACATGGTGTATCATTTATTATCTGGTAATACTGAACAGATAGCACAATTCTGAGCATCAGTTTATTTTTATTTTATTTCATTTTTCTCTTATTTAAATTTATTATTTGTTTTTCTTTTTACTTGTTCTATTAATTATTATTTGCCATATATTATTATTTTCTTTTATCTGTCTGTTTAATTTTGGATTTTTAATTTACATACTCACTCCTGTTATTTGCCTCCTGAAGGGTGAGGGTGGGGGTGGGGGCAGGGAACTTATGTCATGATCTTCATTTTGCCATATGTTTTGTATATGTTAAAATAACAATAAATAAAGTTAAAAAAAAAAAGTTATGGACAGATTTTGATGAAATTTTCAGAAAATGGCATAAGGAAGAACTGATTAGATTTTGGGAGTGATCCAGATCACCATCTGGATCCAGGAATCTTTTAAACGATTCTTAACTATTGGGAGATAGGGCTAATGGCGGAGGTCTGCGCTCTCTGAGTGCTTTTTTAGTTTGTCAATTTTGCTAGAAGGAAATGAATTCACAGCAAGTTGTAGTATTTTGCTACAATTCACAGTAAAAATCTGTATATTTACAGTGGCGATTCAGGAAGCAGTCGTCTGGAGCAGGGACTTCTGGGTTTTACTTTGTGCAAGGGAATTCACTCTTCTGATGTTCTTTAATGTTCATGTTTCATTGCGGGGTTGTCTGCATGTTTTGTTTGTTGGTTTATGTTTTTTGGGGGAGGGTGTTCGTTGAAGTGTCACACCATGAAGGAGGGGGTTAATGGCGCAGACTACCCTGCCTGTATGTGTCTGCGTCTGGGTTGTAAATACATGATAGCTGCTCATGCTTGTTGCATGAGGGCTTGTCAAACTCATTCAGCTTGTCTGTGAGCCTTTTCTTACCACAGCTTGCCACAATACCTCTCAAGATAAAGGGTAAATAAATGGTAAAAACCTGCTAATCTTTTCAACAGTATTTTCCTCTTAAGGTTTAAAATAACAGCTTTTTGCTGTATTTATAAAAAACAGTAACTTTACTGTAAATTTCAGCTACAGCAACATACTGTTAATTTTACAATAACTTCCTGGCAACCCTACTGCCAGTTGTTTACCGTTTTTTTTTAACGGGGGAATTTCTAAGAGTGTAATATGTAAAAAAGTGTTTCTTCCCTGGTTCTCAGACTAACAAACAGGGTTGGATGCAAAGTAAACAATAATTTATTTTTAAATTCTTCTTCAGTTCTCCAGATTCTCTGCATCTTTTGAATATATAAAAACAAATCAGCGAGGGCTCCCCTGTTCCAGGGTGAAATAACTGTTATCATTGGGGTCTGGCGTCTTAGGAAAAGTCAACATCAGATCATTTTCTGGTTTAAAGCAAGCATCTCCCTCTTGAATGACTCTTAATCTCTAGACTAACTACTGTATGTCCACGTCCATCCCTCTGTGGTCCAGGTGATCCACTGCAGCGGCTACCTGAAGATCCGTCAGTACAGCCTGGACATGTCTCCGTTTGACGGCTGCTATCAGAACGTCGGGCTGGTCGCCGTCGGTCACTCGCTGCCGCCGAGTGCTGTAACAGAGATCAAACTGCACAGCAACATGTTCATGTTCAGAGCTAGCCTCGACATGAAGCTCATCTTCCTGGACTCACGGTACGACATGTGGGACTCCGTGCTCTCCTGGATACCAGATTCTTCGTTTTCCACTAAGCCACTTCCAGAGCTGGCTCTGGGCTAAAGCTGGAGCTGGTTTACGTGTTTTTTCTGCACCGTGGTTTAGCTGCATCATTTTAAGCTCTGTTGGTGCTCTGCCTGGTTGTTTATACACTCCAGTCCCTGCCCAAGCCCGCAACATAAGCATGCAGGCCCCTGTCTAATCCACTTCTATCCCTTGGACCAGGAAGGAGTTGGTGCCTTGCTGGAACCAGTCCCCCTGGCACAGAGCCCAACATTTGGCTAAGGGAAACAAAGACCTGGTGCTAGATTAAGCCCCAGCTCTGAACCAGCCCTAGATCTGGCTTGTTGGAAAAGCTGTTCTCTGTGCAGCTTCACCATACGAGACATGGCATCTAACAGCGGCCATGATAGCATACGTACTGCAACACAGGTGTATTTGGGATAAACATGTCCTCATAAACATGCCCTACATAGAATTAACTATCACAGCTGTTCTTTACTGAGGATAATAACAGTAAAAGGATAGTTTCATATTTTTAGGACCCTACACTGAATTTCAGATCCTCAGAGATCCAGGAAGTCAGTTATTGGAGATGTACTAATTCTTAAGGAAATGAATTTCTATGTGGATTTGTTCAGTAGCTTGTGTTTGTGTAATAATGCTGCTGTTGTGTTTGCTGTGTGTTCTTCAGGGTTGCAGAGCTGACGGGGTATGAACCTCAGGATCTGATCGAGAAGACTCTGTATCATCACGTCCACAGCTGTGACTCCTTCCACCTCCGCTGTGCTCATCACTTGTGTGAGTTAGGTTTGTTTTACCCTCCTATAAATTCTCTCTACACAAACCCTGTACACATTTTACAGCTAAATATTCTGTTTTCTTATCGAGCATTCTTCACTTTATTTGCCTTTTTTCATTTTAAGACATCTATGTTGTCTGATTGTTTGTTTTTTTCTTAATGTGAGGATGCAGAATTTATACAGGAGCTTAAAATCCTTGAGAACAACTCAGATTTTGGGATAAAAAGAAAGATAGAAAGAAACATGTTAGTAAATGCATCTACTTCTTTGAATGTTTACCTCACAGTAATCATTATTCTCTCCCTTTCCTCTGTCTGTTAGTGCTGGTCAAAGGTCAGGTCACAACTAAGTACTACCGTTTCCTGGCCAAGCAAGGCGGCTGGGTCTGGGTCCAGAGTTATGCAACCATCGTCCACAACAGCCGCTCATCCAGACCCCACTGTATCGTCAGCGTCAACTATGTTCTCACGTGAGTTACTGACTGTTCTGTAATCTGCTGGATTCACCTTCATCGTGTTTTTATGCAGATTAATCTGTTACCAGAGAAGTTATGAAAGTGAGTTCTGTCCTCATGTTGTAATCTGGGTATCGATGGACAGACGTCTTCAAATCTAATCTACACTCAGTACTCCATCATTAATCTATTACTGACACCAATGGAGAACTGAGTGTAAATTAATGATGGAGAACTGAGTGTAGATCAGTGAGATTAAAAATGAATTTAGTTGACTGTGGCATCAGGATGAAATAGGACAGAAAGGTGTATAGGGTCTGGATTCTGTATATTGGACTGGATTGTGTCTCCTTAAGAGGAGCGCTGCCATTCTGATGCGTTTGGCGTCTGTCGTGTGGAGGAGCGGCTCCAACCTCCGCTCAGCTGTCACTCTGCTGTGACGAGAAAATGAGTGTTGGTAGGGGAGATTTACACACAGTTTTGTTACCTGGAGGTTAATTGGAAATACGACACGTGTTTGTGGAAGCCGAGCTCACAGAATCAGAGAACAGAGAAAGTTTGTCAGGTCGTATTCTGATTTTTATTTGTGTTTTTAGGCTGAAACAAAGAAATGTGATTGTGAAATGATTTGCTTTAAACTTTCCTCAGACATTCCTGCTCTATCACTGATTCTGCTCTCCTCTTTATCAGCCTGTCTGAGCCCTTTGTTTCTCAGTTTGTTCAGCGTGCTCATGTGTTGGCTGTTACCTGCCGTGGCCTCTCAGTCGGTCACCTGGTACAGTTTATCTGAGACTGGCAGCGCTGCCTGCAGAGTGAATAAACATAGACAGGCGCGGGGGTGCATTAGCTGAACCTTTATCCTGCACAAACAGAAACAGAAAATCCTCTTTACAAGCTGCTTCTTTACATCTCTTCACCGGCAGAAACTCCACAGTATCATCCTTAGCCCATAAAGGGGCTAAGGCTGTTTTAAAGTGGAAGCTGGTCTTAAAAGGAACCCTGCATGATCAGACAAGTTCATCTTGTTGGATAGATATTTGTATGTCTCAAATGTAAATAAATAAATATCCCACATATCTGCATTTTGAGTACATTTCAGCTCAAAAACTCACCAGGAGACCGCCATGTTTTCATCCACGTGACGGAGTATGACGTCACGGTTCCGCAGCGCTCCTCTCCGTTGCTAAGCAGTAACCGTTTTTCAGACGGTTTTTCTGCTTGCAGCTGTTGCTGACATGAGTTTGCGGCTGTTGTTTTTTGTCCCCCTGCTGTCAAAGCTCTGCCATTCCTACAAAGTTTTACCTCAATAAACCTCCATTGAGTGTATAGTGGAAGCGTGCCGGGAGCTTTTCAGAATAAAAGTATTATGTACATAGATGGAGTTTCTCCAAAGAAATGCTAAAGCGGACTTTCACTTTGAAAGGCGCAAACTGGAAGTCCTTTCGTATTGTGTTTATCTTTACCTGAACTGTGTGGAAACAGAGAGCCTCATAAAGAAGAGAAGTTCGGGGAACAACTGTGTTAAACAGACGCATTTTAGCTCGTGGCCTTCATCTGGTTCATAAAGAAACAGATTTCAAACATTTTCTACTCATGTGGACGTACATATTTGCTAAAACAAGGTAAATATGGCTCTGTATTTGTCATTTTCCTGTCTAGTTGAGCAGATAACTGTTCATGGTGCAAATATAATAGAAGAGACCTCAAATTTTAGAATTCTCTGTGCGTGAGATGTGCTGCGTTTCTGAGATGCAGCCCTAACACTGGCTGCCAGTCTGAAACAGGTTACTGCATAGGATCACCATGGAACTGTGACATCACGGCGCCAGCGCGGACCAAACAGGACCAAAACATGGCGGTTTCCTGGTGAATTTATAAACTGAAATGGCTCAAAATGCAGGTATCTTGTGGGTTTTTTAGTTCATTATGTATATGAGAGATGCAAGTATCTATCCAACAAGATGAACTTGTCTGATCATGCAGGGTTCCTTTTAAAGCTCCTATGACCCTGATATACACGTCTCAGACATATGAGCGGTGTGTGAATCAGGCTTATGAAAGTGTTCCTGAGGCTGTCTCCTTCAGAAAACAGCTCAACACAGGCTTCTTCCTCCTCCTAGCACAGACTTTTGGCAGCTCTGTGTTAACGCTGCTTTGGCTGATGGCTGTAGACCTGATGAGTGTTTACAGGCTCCAGTTTTCTCTGACTGTTTTACACTTCTGTTCATCTTTTTGAATGAATCTAGCTGAGCTGATGGACAATGGCAGAAATCATAACCACTATCATTTCAATAGATACTCAGATCTTAAAACCCCAATTCCAGAACAGTTGGGTCACTGTGTAAAATGTAAATCAAAACAAAAATCAATGATTGTCAAATCTCATAAACCTATGTTTGATTCATAATCGCACAGAAATGACATATTAGATATTAAACTGAGATGTTTTACCATTTCAATCGTCTCAAAAAGGTAGGGACGGGGCAAAAAAAGGTTGGAAAAGTAAGTGTAACTAATGAAATCAGCTCAGAGACCATTTTGCAACTAATTAGGCAAATTATCAACAGCTCAGTAATATGACTGGGTATTAAAGGAGCATTTTAGAGAGGTAGGGTCTCTCGGAAATAAAGATGGTCAGAGATTGACCAATCTGTTAAAAACTTAGTCTGAAAATTGTGGAACACCTTCAGAAAAATGTTTCTCAAGTGTTTGAATCTCCCCCCATCTACAGTCCATAATATCATCAAAGATTCAGACAATCTGGAGAAATCTCTGTGGGCCAAGGCTGAAGGGGCCCTCAGGGGCCACTGCATTAAAAACAGACATGATTCTGTACTGAAATCACTGCATGGGCTCAGGAACTCTTCCGGAAATCATTGTCTGTCAACACAGTTGGCCGTGCCATCCACAAATGACAGTTAAAGCTGGATGATGGAGAGAAGAAGCCATATGTGAACAGGATCCAGAAACACCGCCGTCTTCTCTGGACCAAAGCTCATTAAACATGGACTGAGGGAACATGGAAAACTGTTCTGTGGTCAGAGGAAACCACAGATGCCGTGTCCTGTGGACTAAAGAGGAGAGGAGCATCCAGCTTGCTCTCCTGGCTCAGGTCTAAAGCCTGCATCTCTGATGGTATGGGGTTGAATTAGTGCCTATGGCAGGGGCAGCTCTAACATCTGGAAAGGAACTATCAATGCTTTTTCTGTTCTATTGTGAATCAAATGTGGGTTTATGAGATTTGACGATCATTGATTTCTTTTTTGGAATTGGGGTAGCTTAAACAATGATTCATAAAGGTACAAATTTAATCAAGGGATTCAGTAACTGTTGTTTTGCCTCAAATGCATAACAAATTCTTGTAAATTGATTTGTGTGTTGCTCCCTCTTCTCCTCACTTAAATCAAACTGAGATCTGTTTTGGTGGGAGGGGCTTAGCTCACACTGTGGTAGATAGGAAGGGAGGGTCTGCTCCATTTGACAACCATGACTAAATGAGCTCACCATGGCCTGTGGTACAGTCATTCACTCCAATCATTCTGTTAGTAGTGAGCCAAAATTTAACTGAAACTTAATTCATCTCTGAGGGACATGGTGGCAGTGCCGGTGGCGGTGAGGTGGCGGTGGCGGTGAGGTGTGGTTTGTGTGGGGTATACAGACTGACGATAAGACCAATTCACCTTCATTTGAACTCCATCTGTGTGTTCAGCTCTGATAACCTCTGATCCCGCTGCTGCTGTTACAGCGTTACGGTGATTAAGAAACTGTCTGAATAAAGGCCTGTCTGCTGCAGGAGCACGTAACGCTGTCTGTGAGTCAGCTCTCTCTCTGCTATATCACAGCACAAGCCTCCGTTTAAGCATGACAGCTTCCAGTGCAAACACTCCTTATAGCCTGAGGCAGGGGTTCTCAGCGTTGGGGTCAGGACCCCATTGGGGGTCGCAAGACACTGAGAGGGGTCTCCAGGTGCCTTAAAAAAACTAAGAACATTTTTTTAATTACACTGTTGCTACTTTACACCAATTTTGCCTAATTTTAACCCATTTTTATCACTTTTTCCACCAGTATTGCCAATTTTAATTTATTTTTGCAACTTAAAACCCATTTTTTTGATCATTTCAAAAAGCAGCCACTTTTTCTGCCTGTGTTGCCACTTCTAAACCAAATCTTGCAACTCTCTGCCTGTTGTTGGCTCCTTTGACATTATTGCCACTATTAATCCCTTTTACTTTTTTTTAGTCACATTTCACAACTTGAAAAGCCCATTTTTGCCAGTTTCTGACTGTTTCTGCCTCAGCTAACCCTTTTTTTTGCCAGTTTATATTAATTTTCATCCCATTTCACCATATTTCCACCTATTTTTGCCACTTTAATGCCATTTCAGCCACATTTGGATCCTATTTTGCTATTTTTTGGTTAGTTTTTGCCACTTTATCCAATTTTGGCATTCCTAACCCATTTCTGCTACTTTTGAAATCTAATTTTACCACCTTTCCCACCATTTTTTTGCCATTATTAACCCATTTAGCTATTTTTTAACATATTTTAATTCTGCTTTTAACAAAATGGTTTACATTTTTAAGAGGGCTACTTACTACACAAATGAATAAAAATGTGTTTCCTTCATAAGAGTAGTTATTTTTCAGATTAAATAAGAAATACAACAGTTTAACTTTACAATGGACCATGATTTTCCTGGCCCCCAGTTTGGCTGGCCCCCATTTTGCCCCCCTAATGGGCAGCCTTGTCTCCACATGACTTTTCTTGACTGTGCATGGCTGTGTTCAGCCACCTTCAGGTACAGTGGGGGTTCCTGGTCTCTGGCACCTTATTTTGGGGGTCATGGGCTGGAAAGGTTGAGAACCCCTGGCCTAAGGGACTTTTGGCTCTTTTTACTGGACAGCCGAGTGAATCCCTTTTTAATGTCAAAGTAAAAACGGATTTATTAAGAAATGTCAGTTAAATAAAAATCTGTAATGTAAAATCAGTGAGTGCATCAATATTCCCCCTTCTAGTCAGTATTTAGTAAAGTCATCTTTGTCTGCAGTCTCAGCTCTGAGTCTGTGTGGATAGGTCTCAGTCAGGATCAAACATCTGGACTCTGGAATTTTACTCCATTCTTTTTTGATAAACTGCTCAAGCTCTTTCAGGTTGATCAGGGATCAGGTGTGAACAGCCCTTTTCAAGTCCAGACTCTATTCTCTATTGGACTAAGGTCTGGGCTTTGACTCGACCACTGCAGAACATTCTCCTTGTTGTCTTTAAACCATTTCTATGTAGCTTTCTCTTTATGCTTCTGCTCATTGTCTGACTGAAAATAAATCTTCTCTAAGCTGTAGTTCTCTGTCAGACTGAATAAGATTGTCCTCCAGGATTTTGCTCTATTTTGCTGCATTCATTTCCCCTTCTACCTTTACAAGCTGCTGAGAAGCATCCCCACAGCATGATGCTGCCACCACCGTGCTTCACAGTAGGTATGGTGTGTTTGTGGTGATGTCAGTGTCTGATGGTCACAAAGCTCCATTTTGGTCTCATCAGACCAAAGAACCTACTTCCTCTTGACCCACAGTCCTTTAGGTGAACTCTAGTCCAGAATGAATCTGAGTTTTCTTCAACAGTGTCTTTCTCTTTGCCACTCTCCCATAAAGCTCTGACTGGTGAAGTTGTTTTCTGCAGAGTCTCTCCCATCTCAGCTGCTGAAGCTTGGAACTCCTTCAGAGTAGTCATAGGTGTCTTGGTGGCCTCTCTCATTAGTCTCCTTCTTGCACACCCACTCAGTTTGTGGAGATGGCCTGATCTCGGCAGATTTACACATGTGCCATATTCCTTCATTTCTTCATGATGGATTTAACCTCTTAAGCCCTAGCGGGACCAAATTTGGTCCTGCTCACCTTGATCCAAACAAACTTGCTCTGTGCACTCTATTTTTGCACAAAAATAGTCATGTTACACATCAAATTAAACAGAAGAAGCTCAGCTACAAGCCAGAATAAACCATTTTTAACCACACCACATTCAACTCAAAAGGGACTCAAATCAATGACCACATATCAAAGTGGCCATAGTGCTATGTAACCCCCTATAGGATGGTGCCTGCTACTACAGACACAAACATGGTCTCATTTGAAAGCCCAGCCTCTACTGAAAATTCTAGTCATGTTTGTGCAGTTTCCATTTGTTTCTGAAGTTTCCTTTTAGTTTTCTGCACTTTATTTTGTGTTGTTTTTTGTGCCATTTAAAATAAATCTGCTTATCTTGGTGTCAAACTTTATTTCCTTTCTAAGACTTCCTTTGAAAGGGGACTATATGGAGGTATGGGTGATTTGAGGGGGAAAATCAATACCATGATGCAGTGACCACCTATAATGACATTTGAGTAAAAAAAAATAAAAAAAAGTGTGATACCTGAGATGTTTCAAATGGCAGAAGAGGGGATTTTGTCTGGATTATTTTTTACTTAAATCTCTCTTATTTTGTCCTGATAACCCTCTGGTGGCATGAAATTTGAAAGAGGTAATGTCAAAATGTGGTGCTTTGGTCTACTGGAGACTTTTGGACTTCAACTGCATTATTTCTAGGAGATATATATATATATATATATACTAAAATTACCCTTAAAAAATTAGGCAAAAATAACATTTTTCATTTGCCAACTTGAATGTGTCTGATCCAGTAACATATATACACATATTTACACTTCTGAACAAATTTCACAAGTACCCTCTTCATAATGGTACCTTAATCATTCCAATAGACCTAGTAGTTACAGAGTTATACTCATTTAAAGATGGGCTCGAAATTTTCGAGCAGTAGCCTAATAAGAGAGACTCGGGCTTAACTCTGGTTGATGTTCAGAGACTTGGAAGTGTTTCGGAAGTGTCTCCATCCACTGACTTAGACTTTTCAATAACCTTTTCTCTGAGTTGTTTGGATTGTTCTTTTGTCTTCATGGTGTAATGGTAGCCAGGACTACTGATGAACTAGTGACAGGACCTTCCAGACTCAGGTGTCTTTATACTACAATCACTGAGACACATTCACTGCACTCAGCTGATCCTCATTTCACTAACTGTGAGACTACTAGCACCAACTGTCTGGACCTCTGCTGGATTAGGTCATTCACTTTAAAGGGGGTGAATATTTATTCAGTGACTTATTTTACATTACAGATTTTTATTTAATTGACATTACTTTGTAGAAATCAGTTTTCACATTAGAGAGGGTTTTATTTGTCAAAAAGACAGATTATATCAACCATGACTGATTTATAAAGTCAGGAAAGGGTTAAAAATCTAAAGAGGTGAATACTTTTTATTGGGGGGTTA
The DNA here is from genome assembly GCF_018320785.1 of Cheilinus undulatus. Classification (NCBI taxonomy): domain Eukaryota; kingdom Metazoa; phylum Chordata; class Actinopteri; order Labriformes; family Labridae; genus Cheilinus; species Cheilinus undulatus. Next base: position 2,272,785 of record NC_054872.1, read on the forward strand.
AGACACAAACGTTGGTCATCACTGTTTATGTACCATAGGGGAATCCAAAAGACATTATCACAGTGTTTTATCAAACACCAGGGGAGGTGACTGCCCCCCACCCCATCTAAGTCCACCAGTGTTTCCATGCTGTAGCTCAGTGGTTCTCAAATAGTGGCCAAGGACCCAAAATTGTGTCACAAAGCTGCTTTTAGTGGGTTGTGGAAGCAAAAGTGGCAAAAAGACTATGCTGTGCGTTTATTTTGAAGGACATGTTTCCACTGTGCTGTGTGCATAGAAGTGCATCTTAATGCTGAATCTCAGCTATTAAACAATAAAACAAACAACAGGAGAACATTTTAACTTTGCAACCAGCCCACTGGACCCTTAATACATCTATTTAAACAGTTGTAATGTTGTTTCTGTTGTATTTATTGATTTTTAAAATATGATCTGCCATTTTTTTCTCCCTCTAGAAGATCATTTCTTTGCTTCCAGCATCGTAGAGAGGAGTTATCTAATATAATGGGATATCTGAGGAGTCTCTCCAAATCTAACTGATGCACATGGTCTGAAATGTGTGCATGCTGGAGTTTGTTTTGTGGAGACAGATTGAGGAGATCTGCACTGATGATGGATCTCTATTCGTCTAAAGTAAACCATGTCCAGGTTTTCTGTCATCTCAAACTTGATTCATCATCCATGGCGAGATGTGTAGAACACTTTAGCGAGAAATCAATTCCCATTTCCCCGAAGTGAGATGTCCAAGCTTTTCCTATGGGCCTGATTTAGCCAGACATAGCCTTTAATCTCCTGGTGTATTTGATTGGACAGCTTTCCCTCTGTAGAGTGTTTGTTGAAGGCCTTGCTGCAATCCTTCTGGTAAAACAAGCATCCCAGCAGCCCTCCTGGCAGTCTCACTCACACAAACATGCCGGCCCTCTCAGCTCCACCATGAAGCTCTAATTGCTAAACAGATGTTAATGGGTTTCTGCACCTAGAGGAAAGCCAAACAGGCTGGCACACATGGGCTGTTTGTGTTCTCTTAAACAGCCCCTGCAGGGGGCTGGGAGCTCTCTGTGTAATTATGGACTGTGTTCATACTGCTACACATCAACAGTTAATAACATGCGCCACATGGAATTTATCCTTTTGTTTTCAGGGAGATGGAGTATAAAGGCCTCCAGCTTTCCCTAGACCAGGCATCGTCCAAGACCTCGTTTCCCTACAGCAGCAGCAGCTCGTCAAGCGGCCTGGCAGAGCCCTGCAGAACTCCTAAGAGCAGAATATCCCGACCCAAGGCTAAAGCTAGACTCTCCCCATACACACAGGTGAGGAGTGTAACAGGAAAACGATTTAAAAGAAGAAGTAGGCTCAGCCCAGGACACCCCTGCCCCTCCACAACAGTTCTTGTTGACATAGAGGGGTGCTAGGGCCACATGGACCTTCAGATGGAGAGTTTTCAAACTAAGGGTTATGGGAAATCTCCCAGAGTGCCTTGTGAATTTTCAGCATATAGACGGGTATAAATGTCAGTAATTTTTTATAACATTAGAAAATTCTGACAGTTTTCAACTTGTTTGAAAGCCTTAAAGTCCTTTTATTCTGATCAACCTCAAAAATCATCCTCAGAAATGTTGGTTTTATTTTCTCTGTTTATGTCATGCTGTTGACGATAACAGATGACCAGGAGCTTAGCAGGATGTTCTGGTATTTTTGAAGTTTAGTTGTGTAAACTAACTGTCAATAGTAGAGGCTTTAGCCTGCAGAGATTTAGCTAGGCTCTGCAGCGCTACAGACTCAGAACCTACGATATTAAAGCCAACCTGTTATAACAGATGGGCTGGGACCCATAAATGCAATGATGAGATCAGCTCTGAGAGAGTGAGCACAGGTAGGCTCAGGTAGGCTCAGGGAGGGTCAGGTAGGCACAGGTAAGGTCTGGTAGGCTCAGGTAGGGTCAGGTAAGGTCAGGTAGGGTCAGGAAGGCTCAGGTAAGGTCAGGTAGACTGAGGTAAGCTCAGATAGGGTCAGCTTGGCTCAGGTAGGGTCAGGTAGGTTCAGGTAAGGTCAGGTAGGGTCTTTTAAGCCGTGTTTCCATCAGGGGGTCCGGTTTGATTCAGTTCGGTTTGGTATGGTTTGGTACGCTAAACCCCAAAATAGTTAGCATTTCCACATACACCCGTGCTCTCACTTGGGTGGGCGGGGCTGTGAAAGCATGCATGTTAAGTCAGTGCGAGTCAGCTGATCCAGCTGCAGAGTTAAAGAAAGGATGAGTGACAGAAATCAGTCGGGAATAAGCAGTAAACAGCTTTATTTCAGCTGAAAGTGCTTTTAAAAAATAACTACATCTTAATGATGTTAACCGCTGTCAGTAAAGATCCTCAGCTGATGGAATACGTGTACAGAGACGGTTAGAGTCGTAACGCTACATTAATATGTGAATATATCTAGTCTAGAACAGTTTATACGACAAAATATGAAAGTTTAGAGCTGTACTGTGAGAATTCGCCGCATTGAAAATAAAGTAAAAGTTCAGCTGGTGTTAAAATCAAGCTAGATTAAGTCAGAAATCCGGGTTGTAAAAAGTAAAAGTAGTCTGCAGCCTAAAATTTTACGAGCCCGTTTAACAACCACAGAGCAATGTTTTCACAGATTATCTAACGTAAGACATAGATTAATAACTAGTTACAGATGAGAATGAACTGTTCAAAGGCTTCGTATTCACAAAACTTCTGCATTAATTTAGTTTCTCATCCATCGCGTATGGATCAGGCAGATGTGAACCTTTGGGCTCTGCTTTGTGTTCTTAAAATCATCCAGAGAAACATCAGGAAACTTGATTTGTGGCCAGATACCAATATCCATAGACTAGGAAACAGTTTGGATCTCCGTCGAGTCCAAATACAGTCGCTAGAAAAAGTATGTGAACCCTTTGAGATTTCTTGGATTTCTGCATTGGTCATCAAATGTGTTCTGATCTTCATCTAATTCACAACAATAGACAAACACAGTCTGCTTAAACTAATACTGCACAAAAAATGAGATGTTTTCATGTTTTTATTGAACAAAACATGTAAACATTCACAGTGCAGGGTGGAAAAAGTATGTGAACCCCTAGGCTAATGACTGGTTGATCCTCCGTTGGCAGCAATAACCTCAACCAAACGTTTCCTGTAGTTGCAGATCAGACCTGCACAACGGTCAGGAGGAATTTTGGACCATTCCTCTTTACAAAACTGTTTCAGTTCAGCAATATTATTCGGATGTCTGGTGTGCATTGCTCTCTTGAGGTCATGCCTCAGCATCTCAATCGAGTTGAGGTCAGGACTCTGACTGGGCCACTCCAGAAGGCATATTTTCTTCTTTTGAAGCCATTCTGTTGTTGATTTACTTCTATGCTTTGTGTTGTTGTCCTGTTGTATCACCCATCCTCTGTTGAGCTTCAGTTGGTGGACAGATGGTCTTAAGTTTTCCTGCAAAATGTCTTGATAAAATTGGGAATTCATTTTTCCATCTATGACAGCAATCCGTCCAGGCCCTGAGGCAGCAAAGCAGCCCCAAACCATGATGGCCCCTCCACCATATTTCACAGTTGGGATGAGGTTTTGATGTTGGTGTGCTGTGCCTTTTTTTCTCCACACATAGCGTTGTGTGTTCCTTCCAAACACTCAATTTTGGTTTCAGCTATGGACAGAATATTTTGCCAGTAGTGCTGTGGAACATCCAGGTGCTCTTTTGCAAACTTCAAATGTGCAGCAATGTGTTTTTTGGACAGCAGTGGCTTCCTCCGTGGTGTCCTCCCATGAACTCCATTCTTGTTTAATGTTTTACTTATTGTAGATTTGTCAACACAAATGTTGGCATGTGCCAGAGATGTCTGTAAGTCTTTAGCTGACACTCTAGGATTCTTCTTCACCTCATTGAGCATTCTGTGCTGTGCTCTTGCAGTCATCTTTACAGGACGACCACACCTAGGGAGAGTAGCAACAGTGCTGAACCTTCTCCATTTGTAGACAGTCTGTCTTACCGTGGACACATGAACATCAAGGCTTTTAGAGATACTTTTGTAATCCTTTCCAGCTTCATGCAAGTCAACATTTCTTGATCGTAGGTCCTCTGAGAGCTCTTTTGTGCCAGGCATGGTTCACATCAGGCAATGCTTCTTGAGAACAGCAAATTCAACACTGTTGTTTGTTTTTTATAGGGCAGGGCAGCTTTAACCAACACATCCAATCTCATCACATTGATTGGACTCCAGGTTGGCTGACTCCTGGCTCCAATTAGCTCTTGGAGAAGTCATTAGCCTAGGGGTTCACATACTTTTTCCACCCTGCACTGTGAGTATTTAAATGGTTTGATAAATAAAAACATGAAAACATATCATTTTTTGTGCAGTGTTAGTTTAAACAGACTGTGTTTGTCTATTGTTATGAATTAGATGAAGATCAGAGCATATTTGATGACCAATTTATGCAGAAATCCAAGAAATCTCAAAGGGTTCACATACTTTTTTTAGTGACTGTATTTCCCATTTAGGCAGATATTGGTCCATTGTTCTCCCGTTTTCACCCGCTTCTCACAGCAGACTTCGTCTTTGAAGCCCGGAGGCAAGCAGCTGAGTCACGCGCTGACGTGACGTCAGTGCAGCCCTTATTGTTGTGTGTGTAGCTCCACCTTTTTGGTACAGTTAGCTAAGATTGGTACCCCTACGGAAGGGTACCAAAAAGTGGGACGGTACGATTTTTTTGGGACCCTTTTTCTATGGAAACACCAAAAATAAGTGTGCCGTACCGCCACGAACTGAGCTGGACCACTCGGTGGAAACGACCTATTAGTCTCAGGTAGGGTCAGGTAAGCTCAGGTAAGGTCAGATAGGGTCTTTTAGGCACAGGTAGGGTCTTTTAGGGTCAGGTAGGGTCTTTTAGGGTCAGGTAAGGTCAGGTAGGTTTCAGATAAAACACATATCACATGAAAGAATTCTGTTAACTTCTTTAAACAGGTAAAAATAAAGACTAAAGCTAACCTTATATAAAGCCAGACATGAAAGAGTAAAATCAAGAGATTTCACCAAAATAAGAGAATAAAGTTGTGAATAAATGATAGAAACTCTGCTAGCTCTAACCCTTCCTCTCTGCTCCTCTCCTTGCATCACTTACGGGGTTTACAGCTGTCAGATGATTCATCTTGTTTTTGCTGTCCTGTGTTTATTAATCGTCTTTAGTTTAGCGATGATGCTTCACATAGCACATTGGAGTTTTTATGTAACATGCTACATGCTAATTTGTGACCATGAGATCACTATTCTGTCTAAAGCATGATAACCCACTGCTCTAAATAAAGGCTCATCCTCACACAGAGAGTATGAACACACAGACAGACAGCTGTTAACCCTTTAAGTACAGCTGTCATGCTGCTGCCTCTTCTGCTGTTCTCTGGGACAGCCTTTAATAACAGCAGGTCTCTCTGTCTCTTTTTCTTTTCTTGAACTGCTGTACCAAAATAACACCTCTGGCTCCTCAGGTCAGGGCTGAGACTCAGGTCAGAGGTCACTGATGTCAGTGTGGTTAATTGGAACATGGACAAACATACACAGAAAAGAATGATTAGAGCTGTGTCAGGCTGGCTAACAAAGGAAAACAGAGTGTCTTCTTAAATTCAAGACGTATCACAGGTAAAAACTTCAAATGTCCAATTTAAGACTTTTCAAGGATCTGTGAGTATTATCACCTAAAGCCCTGGCTGTATGCAAGTATAACCTGACACAGCCTATGTTATATTTTATTCCCATTTTCTGGGTCAAAATATTCTTAAACGGTTCCAATGAAGATGCTGATCTGACTAAAGAGTGTTCAAGCAACGTGGCAGTAGCCAAAACCTGAGCCACACTGGCTACCAGGCAGCTGTATTACCAGGATTGATTGAGGATGAGGCTTTTAATCACTGAGCTAGCTCTTGTTAACATAAGTTCAGATGTCCGTATAGGTGGATGGTTGAGTGTGCCTGATTCATCTGTTCATCTTCATCTGTTTTATTTTTTACTTAATTTATTTGCAGTATACAGAATGTAAAAACCCACATTTAGACTGTTATCTGATTAACCTAAGGCTCATTAGATGTCTGTTCTGTTAAACTCAGAGTCTGGACTGTGATAGTCAGAGGTTTTACCCTCTAATTCAGTAGCTTTCACTAACCTCTGTTCTGTCTCCACATACCTCTCTCACAGTATTCGAGTTTTCAGACAGAACGGTCAGAGTCAGACCAGGACAGTCCGTGGGGCAGCAGCCCCCTCACGGACTCTGCCTCCCCTCAGCTGCTAGAGCACGTCGAAGGAACAGACGCCTCCTGTGTGTACAGACAGTTCTCTGATCCGCGGACGCTCTGCTACAGCTTGTCTGAAGAGCAGCATCACTCGGACGGCTTCACACACCTCCACGCTCATGCTCAGGGTCAGAGCTGTGAGAGAGGTCGGTGTGAGGCAGGGAGGTATTTTCTAGGAGCCCCTCCATCTAGTAGGGATTCATGGTGGGGAGCAGCCCGGTCCATCTTACCTCTGAGCAAGGGCTCTCTAGAAAACCACGAGGGATACGACAGCAGCATGCCACACATCGCCGCCATCCACAGCTACCACGGTGAGGACCGAAGCGCGAGTCCACTGTAATGGTTAAAACCTCTGCTGAAACTCTCAACAATGTTCACACTGTGGTTAGATGAGTTTTCACCTTAAATGTATGTCATACTGTCCCCTCTGCAGGCCGGGGTCACTGGGACGAGGACAGCGTGGTCAGCTCTCCGGACGCTGGCTCTGCCAGTGACTCCGGGGACCGGTACCAAGCGGACCACTACCACTCCAGCCCCCAGCAACCCAGCAAGATTGAGACTCTGATCCGAGCTACGCAGCAGATGATCAAGGAGGAGGAAAACCGACTCCAGTTACGAAAGGGCCTTCTTGATGCCACTTTGGGGCCAGCCAACGGACTGTCCAAGGGCCCTGGACCATGCTTAACTCCTGACTTTACTCCAGGAACTCTACCCCTGCAGACAGTGGTGTGTCGAGGTTTAAATCCGGCAATAAGCCCCGCGCCGAGCCCTGCCCCTGTTTCCAGGCTCAGCAGTCCTGGGTCAGAGCGCCTCAATAAACCCAAAGACTACCTCCAGGCGGACCTGTCCCCACTCTCTCTGCCGCTACACCACCCTTTCGGCCGGCCTGGCCCATGCTCAGCGTCCCCCACCCCAGCACCAGCTCTGTACCCCTCCCACACCCACCCACGGCCCTACCTGGACAAACACGCAGCCTACTCGCTGACAGGCTACACCCTGGAGCACCTCTACGACCCAGAGAGCCTCAGAGGTTACTGCTCCACTGCCAGCACAGGCCCCACCCACTACGACATGACCCCTCACCTCCGCATGCCGGCAGAGCAGAGCTCCGGACACAAAGGCACCTCCGTCATCATCACCAACGGCAGCTAGCGCTGACAGAGAGGGACTAAGATAGAGGCCGCTGAGCCGGTCCGCATCGTAGCAGGGACCCTGGTAGCTCCACCATACTGATCAACTCTGACTGGGACCACATTCTAAACAGGACTGGAAATCAGACTGGAACCTTTGAAACATGTCTGGGCTCTTCAGCTGCAGCACTGAACCACAGTTAGGTCCAGAAGCATTTTTCTTTAGCCTGACTCCTTTAACTAAAACACACATTTCACAGTAAGCCCTGCTCTGGAAGTTTCCTAGGCTTCTACAGAATTTAAAGGTACCATACGTAATATTTTTGTTCTAAACCCATTTTGATGAGTTCCTAAACTACCTCAGATATTTTCAACAGCCTTAAAGCCAAGGGAACACTTCAGTTTTAGAACAATACCAGGACCTAGATAATCCAGACCTACTAACATCAGCAAAATAATCCAGGACCTAGATAATCCAGACCTACTAACATCAACAAAATAATCCAGGACCTAGACCTAGATAATCCAGACCTACTAACATCAACAAAATAATCCAGGACCTGGATAATCCAGACCTACTAACATAAGCAAAATAATCCAGGACCTAGATAATCCAGATTTACTAACATCAACAAAATAATCCAGGACCTAGACCTAGCTAATCCAGACCTACTAACATCAACAAAATAATCCAGGACCTAGATAATCCAGATTTACTAACATCAGCAAAATAGTCCAGGACCTGGATAATCCAGACCTACTAACATAAGCAAAATAATCCAGGACCTAGATAATCCAGACCTACTAACATAAGCAAAATAATCCAGGACCTAGATAATCCAGACCTACTAACATCAGAAAAATAATCCAGGGCCTGGATAATCCAGACCTACTAACCTCAGCAAAATAATCCAGGACCTAGATAATCCAGACCTACTAACATCAGCAAAATAACCCAGGACCTAGATAATCCAGACCTACTAACATCAGCAAAATAATCCAGGACCTAGATAATCAGACCTTCTAACATCAGCAAAGTAATTTAGGACCTAGACCTAGATAATCCAGACCTACTAACATCAACAAAATAATCCAGGACCTAGACCTAGATAATCCAGACCTACTAACATCAACAAAATAATCCAGGACCTAGACCTAGATAATCCAGACCTACTAACATCAACAAAATAATCCAGGACCTAGATAATCCAGACCTACTAACATCAACAAAATAGTCCAGGACCTAGATAATCCAGACCTACTAACATCAGCAAAATAATCCAGGACCTAGATAATCCAGACCTTCTAACATCAGCAAAATAATCCAGGACCTAGACCTAGATAATCCAGCCCTACTAACATCAGCAAAATAATCCAGGACCTACCAACATTAGCTTGAGGATTTTTCCAACAGATAAACGGTCGTTACAAGCCTCAGACCGGGCCACTCAGCTGTTTTGGGGTTAAATGTCCTGGCGTTTATCGTCTTACGGTGAAATCACTAAATCTGTGCCGCCAGTCCCACAAGCATGTCCATGACAGTTTCAATCCTGCTGTAGCATCAAGCTAACAAACAGGGCTGTATGTCCCAGTAATGCACAGGAGGGCCCTGCTTCTAACACTTGGAATAAAAATCCAAGCCTGTGGCAAAGAAATGAACAGACATACCTCATGCAGCACATCTTACCTGACGTGTTACATCCACCATGTTTCGTGGCTGCAGGCTGAAGGGATCTACTGAGCATCTTCAGGTCTAACCTAAACTTTTAAGGAAAGGAAAGCAGAGTGGAAAGTGATGCAGTCAGAGCTGATCAGCATGTAAACAACGTCCCAGTTCTGCTTCTGTGTTTGAGCGTTTGCACTATACCAGATTTGGGTTTCTGTTTTTGATGGCAGGAGCTGTGTTGACCTTTGCAGTGATGCAGACAAACGTCACCAACTGATATGCAAAGCCATGTTTGTGATTCCTGAAAAGGACTAAATACAGGCGTGTGTTAGAGTGACGGACATGCTGTACTGTGGTTAATCATCGTGATTGAAGACAACACAACCACCGTCATGTTCACAGGAAGTCTTTAAGGAATCTGGGTGGTACGGACACTCGTGACCATATGCAATCTGACCGTTAGAGCGCCATGTCAGCAGCTGAATTCTGCTAATTAGGACGGATCCCTGAAGTGAGCGTTAATTATTGTTATGTGGGCATGTTTGTACATCAGGATCCAAGACTTTTCTTCTTTATGTCCTCTTAGATAAAAACTATATTTATACCAGTTTGGATTTTTGATTTTGTTTGGTCAAAGCCTGAAATGTGCTCAAAATTATTTATGGTTCATGTAAATATGCTCCAGAAAGAAAGTCTGCCACGTTCAAGCACATAGGCAAACCCTGTATTTATTAAGCAAAGGTTTCTCTCTGATTTTAAATATAGCTGCCATCATGTGTGTCTATTGAGTGTGTTTTTGACGGATTATAAAAATAAAATCCTTTTGCAGAGATTTTGTCCTTTTTTACTGTCATTATTAGTAAACGATGTTCAAATGTCAGCGATCATGATCATCCTAGTAGGGGTGCGCCCTTAGTGAGAGTACAGGGGGGTGGAGAGGAAAGGCTTTTGTCTGCTTGCTATGCCCCTCCCCCACCTTCAGTCATGGCAGATAGGAAGAACCAACAGACAGCATATTAGCTTAGCATGCCTGAACCCTGGACGCTGTCTTAAAAAGTTTTACAATTCAAATAAAAAATGTGTTTGAGTCTTGCTGATCTAAATTTAGGAAATATAAGACATATTTAAAGAATTTAAGGTAAAAACTCACCAAAAAGCATCATTAGATCTGACATCCTGCCTGGTTTTCAGTCACTTTGCTGATTTTATAAATCTGTTTCCTGCCCAGCAGTAATTTCCCAGGTTATTGGTGCAGCTTCATGGGTAAATAAAGAGCACAGAGAGAAAGCCGTGCAGCAGAATCTCCAGTAGATCTGTGGATGTGTGCAGGTCTTCTCTTTAGTCTCACTCTCCTGCTGCCAGACTCTGACCATCTTATTAAAAGCTTTTCAGCCTGATATTTTACCTCATTTAGCAGCTTTTTTCCTCTCTAGAAGCTTCTTCACGCCCCATCACTGATGCTGCTGAAACCGTGGACCTTCAGGTGTTTTAAGAGACCAGAGAGGACAGAAGAGCAGAGCCAACAGAGAGAAAGCTGTCCTGCATCCAGAATACCTGATTAAAAAAGGTCTCACCCACCCAAGGATTTAGGACATATCTACTGTAGTTTCCATTAGATTTACAAAAACAATTCTGGAAAGACTGGGACATTGTGTAAAATGTCAGAAAGAATCCTAGAATCAACTGAATGCAGCACAAAGACCAGATATCTAATGTCTAACTTGTTGACTTTTGTTACACTCATTCTAAATTTGATGCCTTCAACATGCTCCAAGCTGGGACAGAAAAGACTGACAGGTGTGGAAAAAGAACACCTAAAACTGGTAACAGGACCATGGTGGGTATAAAAGGCCTAGTTGGCATCATCAACAGCGTTATGAGGCTCTCCACTTTGTGAAAGACTGCATTGAAAAATAGACCAACGCTTCAGTCAGGAACTCTCATCATACATTTAACCCATTCATTGTAACATTTATCTGCAGTTTGACTTGGAGAAGGCTCTGTGTTAGTCAGCAGCACTCTCTGACTTTACATGGAGCACATCGCTGGAAACCCCTGTATGGATGGATGCATTAATGATAATTCGTACAGAAGACAATAATCTTAGCTCAAAAGCAGTGAATCTGAATATGGGGTTGCAACACGGTTATGCTATAAAGGAGGAGGCTAGGGTGGAGGAGGCAGCAGCAGTGTGGTGCATCGGCTGTAATAAAGCAGGGACTAGTGAGAAGTACGTCATATTTAAATACGTTGCTGTGATGAGAGAAAGGGCTGTGATTGGCTGTAGGAGCTGGGAGGCGATTAATGGGATCAGCTGGCGGTCAGCTGATCCCAATTATCTAACACTAAGCTTCATTTTATGAACAACATTACCCATGGTGCAACTGCAAAAAAAATTTCAGTGGCAGTCCATAATATTATCAGAAGATCCAAAGAATCAGGAGATATAATCAGGGTGTACACTGTGCGATTTTCCTGCGATTCAGCCACAAATTTGGAGTCGTACGACTCTCAGTCGGATCGTTGTTTCTCGTGCTGTGTGCAGAGGCCTACGGTGGCCGACCACAGCCGTCGTACAATCGTATGACCCGCTTCCAACTGGTCTTGAGGATTTCTTGCATGTTTGATATTTTGGTTCTACGACTCCTGACACTTCACAGTCAGAGCAGAAATGCGAACAGAATAAACAACTTTGAGGGATTGTTTTCCTTTGTAAACGGTCAGACAACGCCCTAAATTACCATGACAACGGCTGGAATGACTTTCTGATGAACCCCGCTATGATAAAGGAAATAAACGAGCAGGAAATATTCCTCTCAGCAGACCTGCAGCTCACAGACAGACAGTGATGATGTTTGTGTGTGTGGGATAGAGAGAGATAGCGGGAGAGGGAGAAAATGAATGGAGATGACATTCTGCCACGACCATCATATGGTTGGCTTGAAATCACACAGCTTTAGGAGGATGATAACCAACAATTATTAACCCTTGACCTTTGACCCTAAAAATCATCCTCATTCTTATTAAGGCATGGACTCAGGCACACTTCAGAAAGCCACTCTCAGTCAACACAGTACCTCATCTGCAGATGTAAAGCTGGAGCCTACGCTGTGGGATTTCAGCAGATTCAGACAAGTACTGCTCACCTGGACGTCAGACCTGATCCTGTGGTCTGACGTCCAGACCGAACTCTCGCTGCAAACACTGTAGTGTTCTGGTGCATTACTTGGATATCAGTCATGGAAATATAACAGATAAAGGCATACGTTTTAACCTACTCACAGGTCATAACAGAGACAGAATTATAAAGTTGCTCTCTCTATTTCTCCAATGTGGCTCAGCGCTATGATGCATGAATGGGTGCTGAATAGAGCTCTGTGTCAGGATGGATCCAGCGGGGTTTTAAAGGAGTGACAAAGACACAGGCTGGCAGTACCAAACTATTTGCCACATTCTCCAAATTTTAGCAGTGAAGGCAAATACAAACACATCAGATCCAGTGTGCAAGGTCCGAGTGAGTGACATTTTTTCAGGTTACGGATCCAAAAAAATGCATCCGAAAATAACAGACCCAGTGTGTAAAGACCTTTAGGTAGAGCTTTTTGGAAAAGCATGTCATTCTACTGTTTACAGAAAATGGAATGAGGTCTACAAAGAAAAGAACACAGCACCTACAGTCAAACATGGTGGAGCTTCAAAGATGTTTTGGGCTTGTTTTGCTGCCTCTGGCACTGGGTGCCTTGACTGTGTGCAAGGAATCATGAAATCTGGAGACTATCAAAAGATTTTGGGCCGCAATGTAGGGCCTAGCGTCAGAAAGCTGGGTCTGTGGGTCAGAGGTCATGGGTGTTCCAGCAGGACAATGACCCCAAACATATCTCAAAAGGCACCAAGAAATGGTTGGAGACAAAGCTGGAGAGTTCTGAAGTGGCCAGCAATGAGTCCAGATCTAAATCCCACTGAACACCTATGAGAGATCTCAAAACTGCTGTTGCAAGAAGCACCCTTCAAATCTGAGAGACCTGGAGCAGTTTGCAAAAGAAGAGTGGTCCAAAATACCAGTTGAGAGGTGTAAGAAGCTTGTTGATGATTATAGGAAGCGAGTGGTTTCAGTTACTTTTTTCCAAGTGTGTGAAACCAAATATTAAGTTGAGAGTGCCAACAATTTTGTCCGGCCCATTTTTTGAGTTTTGTGTTAAATTATGTCCATTTTGGCTTTTTTCTTCTGCTTTTTTGTGTTGTTCCAATGCACATAAAGGAAATAAACATGTGTTTACCAACAATTTCTGGGAGAAATTGTGTATTTTCTGGAAAAATTCCAGGGATGCCAATACTTTCGTCCATGACTGTAGGGGAGTCAGTAGATTTGTTTTGATTCAAAAATGGTTTCTGAATCCTGTAGTGAAATCCAATCAAATCATGAGGTACCTAAAGATTTTCATCTTCAATACCAAGACATTCTGCAAGAGTTACAACAGACTGGCTTCACGATGAAAGAGGATCAGGCCTGGCCTATATAGAACACTAATATATAATTACACCTCTGTAATAAACAGCTGACTGTGTTTAAAGGCCGATAAACCCGTCTGAGTCTGAGCGATGTTGTTGTCCTCTGCTCCCCTCAGCAGCTCCAGGTTAGAACCATCCTTCCCCCTGATTGGATTAACTCGTCTGTTTCCTCAGGGCGGGAGAACTTCCACCCCTGTGTTCCTGAGGCGCTGGTGCATGTCTAATGGAGGCTCCTCGCTCATTTGTTTTCCAGCCTCTCTGCACATTCACGTCCTTACGCCCATGAACCTGTATACGTTTTCAGCTGTTCTCTCCTCTAACAGCCTCTACAGAGCGGTCTGAGCTCAGAGACTCATGAGCTTGTCAAATGTAAACTGTGCGTAGGAGAGTTTTCCACAGCAGGACTGGATTAGCCAGCTTTAACAGTGAGAGTGAAGGTGGGTGCCATTCTTCAGTGACCTCTGGTGACCTGAGTTAAACCCTTACTCAGACCAGAGACGGTGAGTTATGTTTCAGTGAATTCTTGTCTTTAACCATGACTGTTTCCTCTCACATAAACCTAGATGCTCTCTACTGTCAGTCCCCCGGCAGACGCTATATTGAGCATTTCAAAACCGTTATATTTTTCACCATAAGCCTCTATGTTTTGCACAATTTTCAGCTTCCTGCTACGTGCTCCTCTACATATCTAGACAGCTGTTTGGGTCTGCAGGAGTCTTGCATCGTGTTCATCTAAGTAAATGGGTGTGTTGCACATGTTTCCGGCTGTGCAGATCGATCTGCTCTAAGTGGACTGATGTGGTTTGGCTGAAAATAGGCCTGGCATGTACCTCAGGCGAAGCAGAGTGCAGTGGCACATCTGGGTCGTGCCAGAGACGGACCAGAGAGTGTGCAGGACAGCATAGATATTCTGCAGAGGGAGGGATCTGCTGGGCTTATTGTGGAGCAGAGGATGTGGAAACTAGAGCTGAGAGGTGCAGACTAGAGCAAAGAGAGTCAGTGATGTCTCCTGATGATCTAATCTACCTGGAGACGTTCTCTCCACGATCACTCTCTGGGGACATTATTTACCTGATAATAGAGCACAGAAAGTACGAGATTTTGAAAGATAATTCTATTAAAATGAGACCGAATATGATGATGGTAGGGGAATTTATGACAGCAAAGACAATGGCCGGTTAACACTAAAACTGTCTCTGTCTTATTTTTAGATATATTTATCATCTCTTTAACCCAGTGTTACTCAACCCTGCTCAACCAAAGAGCCACATTGTTGAAAAGTACCTTTGCTAGAGCCACAATCTAAGTGGTGAAAAGTGGCAACAATGGCTTGAAGTAGCAAAAAAATAAGTCAAAGGTGGCAAAAATGGTCCAGAAGTGTCAAAAAAAGTGGCATAAAAATGAGAGAAAAGTCACCAAAATGGGCTAAAAGCAGTCAGGATATATAAATAAGGCAAAAAAAAAAGGAAAAGGAAAAAATGTGGTATTGAATGGCCAAAGGTAGCTTAAACAGGCAAGGAATGTGAAAAAAGGGCAAAAATGGGATGAATTGGCTAAAAGAAGTTGCAAAAATAGTCAAAAAAGAGGGAGCAAGGGTTATTTAATGGCAAAAGGTAGCTTAAAAGTGCGAAAAGTGGTGGAATAATGGAAAAAAAGTCGCAAAAATGGTCCAAAAGTGCCAAAAAAAAAAAAAAAAAGAGAGAGAGAAAAGTGACTAAAATGGGCAAAAAGCAGTTGAGTAGCAAAAGTTGGCAAAAAATAAAAATAAATAAATAAATAAAAAACCAAAAGGAAACAAGGGGTATTCAATGGCAAAATCTAGCTTAAATGGACAAGAGATGGTGAAAAAATGGCAAAAAATAGGATAATAGTGACAAAAATGGGAAAAAAGTGTCCAAAAAATGGCAAAAATTGACAAAAAATAGGAAAAAGGGCTAATTAATGGCAAAATGCAGCTTTGATTGGCCAAAAACTAGCAAAAAAAAAATAAAAATAAAAAAAGGTATAAAGTGGCAAAAATAGGGAAAACCTGGTATTTAATTGCAAAGGTAGCTTAATTGGATAAAAAGGGCAAAAATGTGACAAATGTGGCAAAAATGTGACAAATGTGACAATTAAGTTTGACAAAGCTTTCCCAAGTCTGGGATTAATTTCTGAGGCCAAACTTTCCCTTTTCTAAGGTTTTCTGGGGGAATAATATTCAAATTAAGACATAAAAGAGCCACATGTTGAGTACCAATGCTTTAACCCCTTGTTGTCTCTGCTGTCTCTGTGGGTCTTAGACCCCTGTGTCTTCTGTCTCTGTGGGTCTTAGACTCTCGGGTCTGTCTCGTACCTGAAGCCCAGCTGTGAGAAGAGCAGCCTATCTTTGCTATTGATCCCTGAAAGCAGCCAACAGACTTCACTGTTAGTTTTTGAGATTATCTCTGTCCTCCTTCCACACCAGGCGTTTCTTTCTCGCCTGAAATATGTGCGTCCATATGTTCAAATGTCAGAAAATGTCACTGCTGTAAACACAGCGGCGCGAGACTCACCGTCTGGAAAAAAAAGGTTAAACAACACAAACATGGTGTTGTTGACTCGACTGTAAACCTCAGAGGATGTAGAAAACCAACTGTATCTACAGACATGTGATCAGCCATCCAATATTTACATTAAGATTTAATGTTTTTATCATCTTTATGTCAGGTCTGTGTTTTCTGTGATTCAGCTCCTGAACACGAAACAGTTCATTTTTATCAACAAAGAAACACCAGAGCAGAAACACACCCTTCATGGGACACATTTCTATTTCAATAGGGTATAGTCTTTATTATAATATTAATGATTAACACTGGTCTATAATAATAGAGTATAGTCTTTATTATAATATTAATGATTAACACTGGTCTATTATAATAGAGTATAGTCTTTATTATAATATTAATGATTAACACTGGTCTATAATAATAGAGTATAGTCTTTATTATAATATTAATGATTAACTCTGGTCTATTATAATAGAGTAAAGTATTTATTATAATATTAATGATTAACTCTGGTCTATTATAATAGAGTAAAGTATTTATTATAATATTAATGATTAACACTGGTCTATTATTATAGAGTATAGTCTTTATTATAATATTAATGATTAACTCTGGTCTATTATAATAGAGTATAGTCTTTATTATAATATTAATGATTAACACTGGTCTATTATAATAGAGTATAGTCTTTATTATAGTATTAATGATTAACACTGGTCTATTATAATAGAGTATTGTCATTATTATAATATTAATGATTAACACTGGTCTATTATTATAGAGTATAGTCTTTATTATAATATTAATGATTAACACTGGTCTATTATAATAGAGTATAGTCTTTATTATAATATTAATGATTAACACTGGTCTATTATAATAGAGTATAGTCTTTATTATAATATTAATGATTAACACTGGTCTATTATAATAGAGTATAGTCTTTATTATAATATTAATGATTAACACTGGTCTATTATAATAGAGTATAGTCTTTATTATAATATTAATGATTAACACTGGTCTATTATAATAGAGTATAGTCTTTATTATAATATTAATGATTAACACTGGTCTATTATTATAGAGTATAGTCTTTATTATAATATTAATGATTAACACTGGTCTATTATAATAGAGTATAGTCTTTATTATAATATTAATGATTAACACTGGTCTATTATAATAGAGTAAAGTATTAATTATAATATTAATGATTAACACTGGTCTATTATTATAGAGTATAGTCTTTATTATAATATTAATGATTAACACTGGTCTATTATAATAGAGTATAGTCTTTATTATTATATTAATGAGTAACACTGGTCTATTATAATAGAGTATAGTCATTATTATTATATCAATGAGTAACACTGGTCTATTATAATAGAGTATAGTCTTTATTATTATATTAATGAGTAACACTGGTCTATTATAATAGAGTATAGTCATTATTATTATATCAATGAGTAACACTGGTCTATTATAATAGAGTATAGTCATTATTATTATATCAATGAGTAACCCTGGTCTATTATAATAGAGTATAGTCATTATTATTATATCAATGAGTAACACTGGTCTATTATAATAGAGTATAGTCATTATTATTATATCAATGAGTAACCCTGGTCTATTATAATAGAGTATAGTCTTTATTATTATATTAATGAGTAACACTGGTCTATTATAATAGAGTATAGTCTTTATTATTATATTAATGAGTAACACTGGTCTATTATAATAGAGTATAGTCATTATTATTATATCAATGAGTAACACTGGTCTTTTATAATATTATCACCAGCCTCCCCTGGACCTGGAGCGAGCTGAAGAATCACATCCAGAAACAGCCAGGATTCCTACCATATGACAAACATGAGACATGGTGGACATACACTGCGGCAGAGGAGTTAACATGAGCTCATCAGCTGGTCTTTGTCAGGTCCATTCAGGGTTGTTCACTGTCAGTGGAGCCAGTCCTAATCTTAAACTCTGAAGGAGACCAGTCTGCTCCCCTTTAATCAGGAAATGTTCTGATCAGCTGAGAGCAGAAAGAAAGAGCTGCTCATCATTCTGACCTTATTCAATCCAACACTTCTTCACATGCTGCCCTGGGTCTCCATCCGTCCCTCTGTTTTCCTCATTAACATCCTCACAGACCTGGACCTGATCTCTCCATCACCCACACTGAGACTAACCTCTGTGAAGTGGTTTTGGGGGGCGGGGGGCTTCAATGCTTTTTTACAGTCCTATTAATCCCTCTGTTCACAATTTCACGCACAGCCTGGGCCCTGGTGTTATTTTCACAACCTTTCACCACTAATTCCTGTGAATCCTGAAACACAACACCCCCCCCTTCCTCCTCCTCCTCCTCCTCCTCATCCTCTTCCTCCTACTCCTCTCAGCTTATCTCTGATTCCTCTCATCAAAGCTGGTGAAGGCAGAGAGGAGTAGGAGTCTGTCTGCGACTGAAGGCTGCAGCGTGTTCAGGACATACAGAGCCGTGAAAAAGTATTAGCCCACTTACTGATTCCTTATTATGTTGCATATCTGTCACACTTAAATGTTTTGGATCATGAAACCAATTTTAATATCTCACAAAGACAACCCAAGTAAATACAAAATGCAGTTTCTAAATGAGGATTTCATTTATTAAGGGAAAAAATCCAAACCTATCTGGCCCTGTGTGAAAACTTAATTGCCCTCCTTGTTAAATCATGAATTAAACAATTCACCACATTTTTTGGAATGCTGAGTTCAGTTTCTCTGGCCACACCCAGGCCTGATTACCGCCAGATTAGCTGAATGAAGAAATCCCTTAAATAGAAGCTGTCAGACAAAGTGAAGTAGGCTACAAGATCTCAGAAAGAAACGCATCATACCGCCATCCAAAGAAATTCAAGAACAAATGAGAAACAAAGAGACTGAAATCTATCAGTCTGGAAAAGGTTACAAAGACGTTCCCAAGGCTTTGGGACTCCAGCAAACCAGAGCCATGGTCAGAGCCATTATCCACAAATGGAGAAAACTGGGAACAGTGGTGAACCTTCCCAGGAGTGGTCGGCCTACCAAAAGACTCCAAGAGTGCAACGACGACTCACCCAGAAGGTCCCAAAAGAACTCAGAACCACGTCCAAAGACCTGCAGGCCTCACTGGCCTCAGTTAAGGTCAGAGTTCATGACTCAACCATCAGAAAGACACTGGGCAACAATGGCATCATGGGAGAGTTCCAAGGCCAGAACCACTGCTGACAAAAAAGAATACAAAGACTCGTCTCACATTTGACTAAAAACATCCTGATGATCCCCAAGACTTTAGGAGAAATATTCTGTGGACTGAGCAGACAACAGTAGAACTTTCTGGAAGGTGTGCGGCCTGTTCCATCTGGAGTAAAAATAACACAGCATTTGATAAAAAGAACATCATGCCAACAGTCAAACATGGTGGTGGCAGTGTGATGATCTGGGGCTGCTTTGCTGCTTCAGGACCTGGACCACTTGCTGTGATTGATGGATCCATGAATTCTGCTGTCTACCAGAAAATCCTGAGGACCAGCATCCGGCCATCAGTTCATGACCTCAAGATCAAGCACTCTTGGGTTATGCAGCAGGACAACGACCCGAAACAAACCAGCAAGTCCACCTCTGAATGGCTCAAAATAAACAAAATTAAGGTTTTGGAGTGGACAAGTCAAAGTTTGGACTTAAATCCAGCTTACATGCTGTGGTGTGACCTTAAACGGGCAGTTCATGCTGGAAAACCTTCCAACATGGTTGAGTTAAAACAATTCTGTGAAGAAGAGTGGGACAACATTCCTCCACAGTGATGAAAAAGACTCATCACCAGTTATCACAAACACTTGATTTCAGTTATTGCTGCCAAGGGAGGAACAACCAGTTATTAGGTTCAGGGGGCGATTACTTTTTCACACAGGGACAGATAGGTTTGGATTTTTTTCCCCTTATAAAAATAAAATCATCATTTAGAAACTGCATTTTGTATTTACTTTGGTTGTGTTTGTGAGATATTAAAATTGGAGAACTCTGAGGCATGTTTGGGCCTAAAACTGAGGCTGCAGTGAGGTGTAGATGTGGCAGGAAAGCTGTCTGAGGGCACCATCGGGCTTGAAGAAGGATTGACACAACCAAGGGTTTCCTCTAGACTTCCTTGCATGTCATTAGAGGCATGCTGCAGAAACAACAAAGTCCTCACCTTTAGGGTGGAGTAAGGGGCGGATCTGGTGAGTAGGAGGGTCCAAGGGTACTGTCATGGAGGTAGAGGGGTGGCCATGGTTGTGCCAAGATGTTCCAATGGCCCAAAAACCGTCTACAGTCTCTGGACCAGGGGTGATGGTCCCAGACAAACAGGATATCGTCCAGCTTGACCTCAGTTCCCCCGCGACACACGTCATATTTGCAGCTTTTTGCCTGTATTTGTCCCTTTTTGCTTATTTGCCACTTTGAACCCATTTTTGCCATGTTTTCATGTTGTAGCCCATTTGCTTTTTACCCATTATTTAACTGCTTTTCATTAAAGTTGTCTCATTTTTCTCTACGTTATTTCCAGGCTCATTTGTGCACGTCATGGCTTCACTCTGCAGTCTTACACTAGTTTAGTTCAGTGTGCACATCTACTCACAGAAAAAAGGTCATTCTGTTTGAATTGGTTTACCTCACATTACATTTTTCTTTGATCAGAGTGGTTTTTAGTGAGGTTAAAAATTAAACATGGTTATCACAGCTTAACTTTACAGTGGACCAGGATTTTGCTGACCTCCATGGGCCCCCAGTTTGTCTGGGCCCCAGAAACCTCTCCCCTTTACCCCCATTATAGATGCTGAACTAGAACCATTTCGATGTGAAGCAGAGGAACACTCAGAATAAAAGCAGGATTCTGGTTCATACTGGAGCTAGATCCAGATCAGTCCATGCTGATGGCTTTCAGTGATTTTGGTGATTAACTTCAGATAAAGTATGTTCCAGAGAATAAAGAGTGGTGAATGTGATTGAACCACAGAGAGCTCTCCCCGCCATCTGTCTGCTCCCAGACCACCCCGTCAGCCTGTGTGACCACGGCGTACCACAACAAGATGTGTGTTTAAGGAGATAATGGCCAACAAAAGAGGAGCCATTGAGCCTCATGCCTTACAGCGACCTCTGACCTCTCCATGTACCCATCCCACACTCTGTCTGCGTCCTCTATGTCTCACCACATGGCTCACCATCAAACCTCCACTATTCACCCAGCGGCAGATTGCTGTTGAAGGAGACTCCATCCATCCCGACCTTAACGTCCAACCACGACGGGGCCTTTCTGCTCCTCTACAACCTTCTTTAACATACAAATTGGCTGTTTTGTGTGGCTGAATTGGAGATTAATTGCACTCAGCGTTTGGCGGTGCTTGTTAAATAGAGACTGTGGCCTTTTTTTCTCCTCATTGTCCCTCTGATTAAGGTTAGAGATTAGACGCTGGAGGTTACCCCACATGTTTTCTTTGAGACGCAGAGGAGAGGCTTGCAGGATTACTCTTTACGTCCTCTACAGCAGGTGCTTCTGAGGACCTGAGGACCAATCAGAGAGCTTTAATACAATGCTACAACACCAACCAGAGACAGAAACTTAGAGCTCTAATTCAACTCTACAACATCTACCAGAGACAGAAACTTGGAGCTCTAATACAACACTACAACACCTACCAGAAAAAGAAAGTTAGAGCTCTAATCAAGGACCTAACTGAGACAGAAACTTAGAGCTCTAAAACAACACTACAACACCTAACTGAGACAGAAACTTGGAGCTCTTATACAAAACTACAACACCTACCACAGACAGAAACTTAGAGCTCTAATACAGCACTACAACACCTACCACAGACAGAAACTTAGAGCTCTAATACAACACTACAACACCTAACAGAAAAAGAAAGTTAGAGCTCTAATACAACACTACAACACCTACCAGAGACAGAATCTTGGAGCTTTAATCAAAGACCTAACTGAGACAGAAACTTAGAGCTCTAATACAACACTACAACACCTACCAGAAAAAGAAAGTTAGAGCTCTAATACAACACTACAACACCTAACGGAGACAGAACCTTAGAGCTCTAATACAGCACTACAACACCTACCACAGACAGAAACTTAGAGCTCTAATCCAACTTCACAACACCTACCAGAGACAGAAACTTAGAGCTCTAATACAACACTACAACACCTACCAGAAAAAGAAACTTAGAGCTCTAATACAACACTACAACACCTACCAGAAAAAGAAAGTTAGAGCTCTAATACAGCACTACAGCACCTACCAGAGACAGAATCTTGGAGCTTTAATCAAAGACCTAACTGAGACAGAAACTTAGAGCTCTAATACAACACTACAACACCTACCAGAAAAAGAAACTTAGAGCTCTAATCAAGGACCTAACTGAGACAGAAACTTAGAGCTCTAAAACAACACTACAACACCTAACTGAGACAGAAACTTAGAGCTCTAAAACAACACTACAACACCTAACTGAGACAGAAACTTAGAGCTCTTATACAAAACTACAACACCTACCACAGACAGAAACTTAGAGCTCTAATACAGCACTACAACACCTACCACAGACAGAAACTTAGAGCTCTAATACAACTCCACAACACCTACCAGAGACAGAAACTTAGAGCTTTAATACAACACTACAACACCTAACAGAAAAAGAAAGTTAGAGCTCTAATACAACACTACAACACCTACCAGAAAAAGAAAGTTAGAGCTCTAATACAACACTACAGCACCTACCAGAGACAGAATCTTGGAGCTTTAATCAAAGACCTACCAGAGACAGAAACTTAGAGCTCTAATACAACACTACAACACCTACCAGAAAAAGAAACTTAGAGCTCTAATCAAGGACCTAACTGAGACAGAAACTTAGAGCTCTAAAACAACACTACAACACCTAACTGAGACAGAAACTTAGAGCTCTTATACAAAACTACAACACCTACCACAGACAGAAACTTAGAGCTCTAATACAGCACTACAACACCTACCACAGACAGAAACTTAGAGCTCTAATACAACTCCACAACACCTACCAGAGACAGAAAGTTAGAGCTCTAATACAACACTACAACACCTAACAGAAAAAGAAAGTTAGAGCTCTAATACAACACTACAACACCTACCAGAAAAAGAAAGTTAGAGCTCTAATACAACACTACAGCACCTACCAGAGACAGAATCTTGGAGCTTTAATCAAAGACCTAACTGAGACAGAAACTTAGAGCTCTAATACAACACTACAACACCTACCGGAGACAGAAACTTAGAGCTTTAATACAGCACTATAACAACTACCACGGACAGAAACTTAGAGCTCTAATACAGCACTAAAACACCTACCAGAGACTGAAACTTAGAGCTCTAATACAACACTACAACACCTACCAGAGACAGAAAAACTTAGAGCTCTCATACAACACTACAACACCTACCGGAGACAGAAACTTAGAGCTTTAATACAGCACTATAACAACTACCACGGACAGAAACTTAGAGCTCTTATACAGCACTAAAACACCTACCAGAGACTGAAACTTAGAGCTCTAATACAACACTACAACACCTACCAGAGACAGAAAAACTTAGAGCTCTAATACAACACTTCAACACCTACCAGAGACAGAAAGTTAGAGCTTTAATCAAAGACTTAACTGAGACAGAAACTTAGAGCCTTTATACAACACGACATCTACCAGATACAGAAACTTAGAGCTTTAATCCAAGACGTAACTGAGACAGAAACTTAGAGCTTTAATACAACACCACAACACCTACCAGAGACAGAAAAACTTAGAGCTCTTATACAAAACTACATAACCTACCAGAGACAGCAACTTAGAGCTCTTATACAGCACTATAACAACTACCATGGACAGAAACTTAGAGCTCTAATACAGCACTAAAACACCTACCAGAGACAGAAACTTAGAGCTCTTATACAACACGACACCTACCAGATACAGAAACTTAGAGCTTTAATCCAAGACCTACCAGAGACAGAAACTTAGAGCTTTAATACAACACTACAACACCTAACTGAGACAGAAAAACTTAGAGCTCTCATACAACACTACAGCACCTACCAGAGGCAGAAACTTAGAGCTCTAATACAGCACTACAACACCTACCACAGACAGAAACTTAGAGCTCTAATACAACTCCACAACACCTACCAGAGACAGAAACTTAGAGCTCTAATAGAACGCTACAACACCTACCAGAAAAAGAAAGTTAGAGCTCGTATACAACACTACGACACCTACCAGAGACAGAATCTTGGACCTTTAATCAAAGACCTAACTGAGACAGAAACTTAGAGCTCTAATACAACACTACAACATCTACCAGAGACAGAAACTTAGAGCTTTAATACAACACTACAACACCTACCAGAGACAGAAACTTAGAGCTTTAATCCAAGACCTAATTGAGACAGAAAGTTAGAGCTCTAATACATATACAACATCTACCAGAAACAGAGAGTCAAAGCTTAAATCAAAGACCTAACTGAGACAGAGACTTAGAGCTCTAACACAACACTACAAGATCTACCAGAGACAGAAACCTAGAGCTCTAATATAACACTACAACACCTACCAGAGACAGAAACTTACAGCTCTAATACAACACTACAACACCTAACTGAGACAGAAACTAAGAGCTTTAATTCAACACTACAACACCTATCAGAGACAGAAACTTAGAGCTTTAACACAACACTACAACATCTACCAGAGACAGAAACTTAGAGCTCTAATACAACTCTACAACACCTACCAGAGACAGAAACTTAGAGCTCTAATACAACTCTACAACACCTACCAGAGACAGAAACTTAGAGCTTTAATACAACACTACGACACCTACTAGAGACAGAAACTTAGAGCTTTAATACAACACTACGACACCTACCAGAGACAGAAACTTAGAGCTTTAATACAACACTACGACACCTACCAAAGGCAGAAAGTTAGAGCTCTAGTACAACACTACAAAACGCTTTTTTCAGGAGCTTTCCCAGATTTATGTGAACTACAGACAGGCAATGGAGATATGAAACAGTCCATCTGCTGAGTACTCTCAACCAAACATGGAAAAGAGCTTGTAGTTGTCAATGATGGAGTCTCCAGAAACACTTCCAGTGGGTGATGGTGAGGTTAGTCGCTGCCCTGGGACACAAAGAGCCAGCAGAACTGTGGATGAAGTCCTTACCTTACAATGTCCCATTCTATTCACACACTAGCCTGTTTTCTTTTACAGCTCTACGTGAGTGGTGAGCACTAATATCCCTGCATCCGCTGTTCAAAACCAACAGGTTTTATAGATCACAAATATGAAGCTTGCTCCTAAAGGCATGTACTAACACACATCTGGAACCTGTTGTCGCTTTCTTTGCTGTCAAACTAAACTATAACCCAAGAGTCCAAAAGCCAGGAATGAGCTGAGCTCTTTAACACCTCTGATAAGAAATACACAGTCAGTAAATGAAGGGTGGACATCAATCAAGTCCCCAGTTAACCTGCAGAGAAAGTGAGAGGTTAAACTGTCTGCAGGAACGTCTCGTTAACCAAAGTCAGGCTCACACAGAGCTCCGTGTGTTTTCCTGTGGTTGTAAACATGTCCGTCCTGGCTGAAGAGCTCATTACACTCTCACTCGTCCTGGCAGATTTATGTGTGCCCGGACAGCAGGGGCTTCCACCTGCACAAACACTGTCCCTCACTGCTGCGCATTGTGCTAACAAGAGGACACGGCCTCTGGACGACCTGCAGCAGCCTCTAATAAACCCTGCAGGGCGACCTACAAGACGACCTGCAGCAAACTCTAGACAACCTGCAGGACGACCTGCAAAAGCCTCTAGACGACCTTCATCAGGGTATGGATGACCTACAGCAGCCTCTAATAGACCAGAAGCCTCTAGACCAGTGGTGCCCAACCAGTCGATCGCGATTGACCTGTCGATCTTAGACTGATACCCTGTTGATCGCGAGACACTGGAAAATCTTTTTCCCCATCTAATAACGTGGCATCATTACGTGTATTTGCGCCCGTTTGTTCCAAACATTTCCTCATACACCTGAACACATCACAGAAAAAACAAACCTAACTTCTACACATCATAGTTTAGCTATTGGCCACCTGTTGCGCTAGGGCAGCACTAATGGGTACGTTGCCTCGCAACTCAGCATCAACCTGGCAGGACCGGGTGATTGGAAGTGATTGGAAGATGGCAGCTGTCCATCATTCTGTTAGCCAGCGTCCTTTTTACAGCACAAAAATGGCAGTGAGTAAACCAGCAAAGACGTATTATTTTCACCCTGAGTGGGAGGAGGAGTATTTTTTTGTTTTCTCAAATGCTAAGTCCATTTGCCTCATCTGCAATGCAAGCGTGGCCTTGCCGAAGAAGGGGAACTTGGAGTGGCATTTTAAGACAGTGCACAAACGCTACGAAACGGACTTCCCAGCCAAAACAGCCATATGTAGCCAGAAAGTGTGCTAGCTAAAGGGCCAGTTAGCGGCACAGCAGTCTATTTTTACCCACCCAAACACCAAGAGTAAAGCTGTAACAATAGCATCCTACTGTGTCAGTCACGTTCTTGCTAACCACAAGAAGTCATTCAAGGACGGTGATGTCAAAGAAGCCTTTGTAGAGGCTGCGGAGGCACTTTTTGATTACTTTAAAAACAAGGTTGAGATCATAGCAGCCATTAAAGATGTGCAGTTATCCAGGAGTACCGTTACACACCGATGTGAAGGAATGGCTGTGGATGTGGAGGAGCAACTAAAGAGAGACATTGAGGCGTGTGAGTGTTTTTCTCTCCAGTTTGACGAGTTGACTGACACAGTGGATGTGGCACAGTTATGTGTTTTTATTAGAATGGTTTTTGGAGACATGAGTGCCAAGGAAGAGCTGCTCACCATTTTGCCATTGAAAGGACACACACGAGGTGAAGATATTTTTAATGCTTTTATGGAATATGTGAACAAGAGCAAACTGCCCCTCTTCAAGCTCATCTCAATTACAACTGATGGAGCTCCAGTGATGATAGGCCACACCAGCGGGTTCATTGCACTGTGCAAACAAAGTGAATCTTTTCCGGACATTGTTAATTACCACTGCATTATTCACCAACAGTTGTTGTGTGGAAAGATTTTGAATATGAAAGAAGTGATGGATGTCGCGTTGAAGATTGTGTGTTCCGTCCGAGCCAGGAGTCTGCAGAGGAGGCTGTTCCGTGCTCACCTGGAGGAGACAGGCGCGGAGCACACCGACCTTTTGCTTCACACAGATGTAAGATGGCTTAGCAGAGGAAAATTTTTGGAGCGTTTCAGTGAATTGTTACCTGAAATAAAAGAGTTTCTAAAGCTTTCAAAACATGTGGAATATATCACTGACTTTGCATCCATTGAACCTGTTGCTAGCTACATGTGTTTTCCATTTGGCACAAGTATTGATGTTGATGACACTGCTTACAAAATAGTGTCCCTGTTTCACCTGGACAGCTCTTCTGCTGAAAATGAGATTCTGACACTGTAAAATGACATTGAGATCAGATCCAGAGCAACACCTGGCATGAATGGAAAGTTTTGGAAGCTACTGTCAGAACAAAAGTATTCCAACCTCAGAAGATGTGCCTTGAACCTGACAGCTCTTTTTGTATCTATCTATTTGTGCGAGTCTGCCTTCTCTCATATGAAGATCATTAAGTCAAAGTACAGATCCACAATGACTGATGAGCACCTTGTGGCTTGCCTCTGCCTTGCAACCTGCTCCTACTGCCCTGCTTATGAAAAGTTAGCTGCTTCCTCCCAGCGCCAGAGATCCCTCTAAGGTAGACACATGTATTTTTGCCTTTGTAACTTCTGAAAGTACTCCATATCTGACCTTTATGTGGTTTACTTCTGTTTCTGTTTTGTATATAATAAATATTGAGAAAGGCTACTACTGCAGACCAGAACCCCTGTGTGTTTTATGTAACTAGTAGACCTCCGCACCCTGGCAACTTAAAAAGTAGATCTTGGTTCAAAAAAGGTTGGGCACCCCTGCTCTAGACGACCTTCAGCAGCCTCTACAACATCTGTAGCAGCCCCAGGACAGCCTGCTGGACAACCTGCAGTCACTAGTTACACTTATAGTAACTAGTTACAGTACAAGTAACTTGTTACACTGCTATAAACTAGTTACACCAATAGTAACAACTTATATTACTAATAAATAGTTATACTGCTAGTAATGTGTTACACTACCAGTGACTAGTTTTACCACTGGTAACTAGTTACACTACCAGTGACTAGTTATACCACTGGTAACTAGTTACACTACCAGTGACTAGTTATACCACTGGTAACTAGTTACACTACCAGTGACTAGTTATACCACTGGTAACTAGTTACACTACCAGTGACTAGTTATACCACTGGTAACTAGTTACACTACCAGTGACTAGTTATACCACTGGTAACTAGTTACACTACCAGTGACTAGTTATACCACTGGTAACTAGTTACACTACCAGTGACTAGTTATACCACTGGTAACTAGTTACACTACCAGTGACTAGTTATACCACTGGTAACTAGTTACACTACCAGTGACTAGTTTTACCACTGGTAACTAGTTACACTACCAGTGACTAGTTATATCACTGGTAACTAGTTACACTACCAGTGACTAGTTATACCACTGGTAACTAGTTACACTACCAGTGACTAGTTATACCACTGGTAACTAGTTACACTACCAGTGACTAGTTTTACCACTGGTAACTAGTTACACTACCAGTGACTAGTTATATCACTGGTAACTAGTTACACTACCAGTGACTAGTTATACCACTGGTAACTAGTTACACTACCAGTGACTAGTTTTACCACTGGTAACTAGTTACACTACCAGTGACTAGTTATACCACTGGTAACTAGTTACACTACCAGTGACTAGTTTTACCACTGGTAACTAGTTGCACTACCGGTGACTAGTTATGCACTGGTAACTAGTTACACTACCAGTGACTAGTTATACCACTGGTAACTAGTTACTACCAGTGACTAGTTATGCACTGGTAACTAGTTACACTACCAGTGACTAGTTATACCACTGGTAACTAGTTACACTACCAGTGACTAGTTTTACCACTGGTAACTAGTTACACTACCAGTGACTAGTTATACCACTGGTAACTAGTTACACTACCAGTGACTAGTTTTACCACTGGTAACTAGTTACACTACCAGTGACTAGTTATATCACTGGTAACTAGTTACACTACCAGTGACTAGTTATACCACTGGTAACTAGTTACACTACCAGTGACTAGTTATACCACTGGTAACTAGTTACACTACCAGTGACTAGTTATGCCACTGGTAACTAGTTACACTACCGGTGACTAGTTTTACCACTGGTAACTGGTTACACTACCAGTGACTAGTTATACCACTGGTAACTAGTTACTACCAGTGACTAGTTTTACCACTGGTAACTAGTTACACTACCAGTGACTAGTTATATCACTGGTAACTAGTTACACTACCAGTGACTAGTTATACCACTGGTAACTAGTTACACTACCAGTGACTAGTTATACCACTGGTAACTAGTTACACTACCAGTGACTAGTTATACCACTGGTAACTAGTTACACTACCAGTGACTAGTTTTACCACTGGTAACTAGTTACACTACCAGTGACTAGTTATACCACTGGTAACTAGTTACACTACCAGTGACTAGTTTTACCACTGGTAACTAGTTACACTACCAGTGACTAGTTATATCACTGGTAACTAGTTACACTACCAGTGACTAGTTATACCACTGGTAACTAGTTACACTACCAGTGACTAGTTTTACCACTGGTAACTAGTTACACTACCAGTGACTAGTTATACCACTGGTAACTAGTTACACTACCAGTGACTAGTTTTACCACTGGTAACTAGTTACACTACCAGTGACTAGTTATATCACTGGTAACTAGTTACACTACCAGTGACTAGTTATACCACTGGTAACTAGTTACATTACCAGTGACTAGTTATACCACTGGTAACTAGTTACATTACCAGTGACTAGTTATACCACTGGTAACTAGTTACACTACCAGTGACTAGTTATACCACTGGTAACTAGTTACACTACCAGTGACTAGTTATATCACTGGTAACTAGTTACACTACCAGTGACTAGTTATACCACTGGTAACTAGTTACACTACCAGTGACTAGTTATGCTACTAGCTACATTAGTGTTGCATTACTCCATGTCACCTAAGATCTTCTGAAACATGAACGCTGATAAAAATACGATGCTTAAGGGGACACATCCCCACCTTAGTGTTATATAATGTCATATTAATGGCACTATTTAAAATGTAAAATGTAAAATGTAAAATGGCGTAAGGATACGTGAATGATGTCAACAAAAGCAATGGTGTTAACAGACACGGTCTAGAGCATCTGTGCTCCACGAGAAGTTGGCTTGCAGTTGTGTCTGTCTGTCCTGTGTTCTGTTATCGTCAGGTTGTGTTAATAAAGTTAAGTCAAGATAGTCTCTGCCCTCTGATAAGAACTCTACAATCAGCACAAATCCCTCTAATAAAGAGGACGGACACAAGGTCTCTCGTTTCTGCTCTTTTGCTCGTTCAGGGCAGTGAGGTGTTGTTCCTGACTGAGTCACAGTGTACTCTTCACCATCACATTCTAGTTCTTTCTGTGGAACAAATCTATAGTGTTCATATCTCCATCAGTCTAAAGCTGATTAGAACCCCTCCTCTTCCTCCTCTTCCTCCTCCATGGACTACAGCTGATGCCACTGGAGTCAGTGAGAGCTGTATGAGAGTGCGTTAAAGGGCTGCTTGATTTGTTTTCTCCGTGCTCCTGTTTTCCACGTAGTAGGAGGATTTTTAGTAACACTGATAATAAGATAATAATTCTACATTAACTTTAATGTGATCATTAAATTAGCAGCAGATATAACTCCATCACAGTAATGCTTCGCAGCCAACACTGACATAATCTACCAAACCAGTGTCTTGTTTCAGTTGATTTTTGCTGAGACTGCTGGCAGGAAAATAGGCGAGCCCTCTATTCTCTGGATTTTTCTCACCTCAGACACTGTGCTAATGCAGGAGAGCGCTCACTGAACATGGCTCAGCTGCTCCGCACTGAAACAGAGTAATTCCTTCTTTGAGGATACGAGCCATCACAAACAGCTGCAATCTGTTTTCAGACTGTAGACCAGTGCTTCTTAAGAATATTTTTCAAACTCCTCTGTTGTCATTTCAAACCAATTTTGCCAAATTTTAACCAGTTTTCATAATTTTTTCCCCCCAATTTTTTTTTTTTTTTTTTTTTTTTTTTGCCATTTTAAACCCTTTCCACCACTTTTTTTCTGGCTGTTTTTGCCACTTCTAGACCAATTCTTGCCACAAAAGCCAAATGTTGCCTCTGTTGACCCATTATTGCTACTATTAACCCCATTTTAACACTTTTTATGCCCATTTTTTCCCCTTTTAACCACATTTCACTCTCTGATACTCCCATTTTTGCAAATTTGACCAATTTCTGCCAATATCTGCCTATTGTTTCTTCCTCAGCATTTTTTTGCCAGTTCATAGTGGTTTTTCTTCCCACTTCACCAGATTACCACCCAATAATTATTACTATAACTATTTATGCCCATTTTGCCACTGTAACCCATTTTTTTCCTTTTTTTGACTATTTTTTGCCATTCTTATACAATTTTTGCCACTTCTAGCCCATTTATGCTACTTTTCACCACTTTTTTTTCCCATCAGTTCTTACCATTATTAACCAATTTTTCTAAGTTTTAACCCATTTTAATTATTATTATTATTATTTTAACAAAATAGCTTTACATTTTATAAGGCCTTATACTACACAAATGATTTAAAAAGATATGTGTTTCACTGATAAGAGTGCTTAATTTTTTCAGGTTAAATATAAACTATGGATATCACAGCTTAACTTTACAATAGACCATGACTTTGTTGACCTCCATGGGCCCCCAGTTTAGAGGTGCCAGAAAGCTCTCCCTTTTATCCCCCATTATGGACGGCCTTGTCTCCACATGACTATTGTATTCAACCACCTTCAGGTACAGTGGGGGTCCCCAGTCTCTGGCACCTTTATTTTGAGGGTCGTGGGCTGAAAAGGTTGAGAACCACTGGTCTATACCACTGAGGGTTCCCAGCTGGTTCTGTGTCCATACCTGTCACCATTTCTTGCATAGCAAATGATGAAGCAAATTTCCTAACATTTCTAATCCTAACCAAGAGTTTTTAATGAAAGACTTCAGATGGAGACATTTCCTTTAAAATAAAGACACATGATAGACTTTAGCCAGATTTATTTACATGCATACATCTGTGACAAACTGAAAATAGATTCATGACCCACTTTTGGGTCCTGACCCACCAGTTGAGAGCCAAGGCTCTGGACCAGTGTTGTCAAACTCAATCACAGCTGGGGCTGGATTCTGGATTTAGGTCTAACCTGAGGACCTAACAGGGTCAACATTTAACCATAACTGTCAATCTCATTTTCACCAGTAATAAAATATGAAATAATAATAATAATAAAAAAAATAAAAATGATAAGTTTAAAGGCTCAAATCAGAGATAAAAATTCCAATTTATTAGTTCAAAAGATCAGAACATGATATTAAAAATAGAAAAATAATGTTTTTAAATATTAAATATATGAGGAAAAGTTGAAATCATGAGTTTGAAAGGTCAAAATATGAGATCAAATTTGAAATCATGACTTTAAAAGTCAAAACATGATTTAAATTTTAAATTATGAGTCTGATAATTCAAAATTTGGATTAAAATGCCAAAAATTAGGAGTTGAAATGTCAAAATATGAGCTAGAATTCAAAACGATGACTTAGAAAGTAAAAACAAAACAAAACAACAACAAAAAAAAGATTTAAATTCAAAATTTGGAATGTAAAAGGTCAAAATATGATATAAAAAATAAAAAAATCTGAATTTAAAATGTCAAATTTAAAAAAAAAATTGAAATCATGTGTTTAAAAGTCAAAATATGGGATTAAAAAGCCAAAGGAAGGAGTTGAAAAGGTCAAAATATGACTTAAAATTTAAAATTGGGAATCTAAAAGATAAAAATGTGACATATAATGTCCAGATTATGAGTTGAAAAGGTGAAAGTATGGAATTAAAGGTCAATACATAAGTTTGAGTCATAGTCCTGGGATGCAAAAAATCGAAAATATGAAATTAAACACAAATTAAAGTTTTTCCCCACATTCTTGACTTTTTATGACATTTTTCTTATTCTTTACTTTTCAGATTTTTATGCCTAATACAATACAATACAATACAAGAACTTTATTCATCCCCGAAGGGAAATTCACTATTATACTATATATATGTACTATATATATATATATATATATATATATATATATATATATATATATATAATTATTATTATTATTATTATTATTATTATTATACTAATAAGGATATTTTAAATATTCATTTTGAAGTTTACATTTTTATACTGGAGGAAATCTGCAGACCTCATACCAGTGGGCCAGTAATAATACTAATATGATGTGATCTTGCAGGCCGGATATAGCTAATCTTTCCACAGGCCGGATGTGGCCACTGGGCCTTGAGTTTGACACCTGTGCTCTAGACTGAAGGGACAGAACAGCAACAGCTGGAAGGTCACTGAAGGTCACACAGTTTTACTTTTCTTTTCTGCACTGGAACAGTCAAGGATATGACCTGTCTTTGTATAATACATGACAGAAAACTTCATGTAGCTCTATTATCCTCCATATTGCATGCATCTTGTGAAATAAGGACATCAGCGTGATCTCGAGTGCTGTAGGAGCAAACTAACAGATGGTTATTCCAAGATTACTTTCACCCCTTGCTCCGTGGGCTCAGGCTCCTCACGCTGTAAAAAGTGACTTTTGTCCGGATGCTTGTGGGGGTCCTGGAGGTGTTAAAAAGGTCAGGGGGGGTGGCCTCCTGACACGGGACACACAGCCGCCTTCTGTCTGCATGACTGCAACTGTGTCAGGGTTAGGAGCCAGGATACCCACGCAGAAGTGCACACGTATGCACCTGCTGCACTTTAACATAACAAACATATGCACACGTGTTTGGAAAGCAAAATGTGGAGACACAGGACAGGAATGGACAGCATGCAGTTGGTGTGCAAAGCAGAAATGTTAAAAACGTTAACTTTCAGATTATAAATGGACGGAGGAAGCTGACAGTGTCTCACACAGGAGACTGAACTCTCTCACAGCTGTGACTGAACCTTCGTGTGGACGCTGACATTGAACCGCAGGCCCCGCTCGCTGCTCCACGTTCCTTTTTTGGGTGACGATCCTGACAAATTCTTGGCGGGGGATAGAGACATCATCTGTCATTCACACCTCACTTATCTGCTGCTCTCAGCTCGCCACGGCGTCGACTGGCCTTCAACAATCGACAACAGATCTCACACCCTCATAACTGCCTCTCCACGGCTCCTTGACATCGCCACTGCCACTGTCACTGTCAGTTTCACCTCATTACTTTGCCAGTCAAGAAGCGGGTGCTAATGTCTTAATGAGTGTCTGAGTCTGCAACACAAAGGTGAGAAGGCTTTTGGCTTTGTTCACAAATCATCTCGAGGATTTTTATATCATCAAGACTCTAATAGACCAAATTCATGTGGAATGCATTTATAAGGAAGCATTAAGGCACGAAATACTGAAACCCTTAAAGCTCCTTTTTCACTTTATTGAAAAACAGACTGATATAGATAACCAAGGCTCCTTCTTTAAGGTTATTATTTTAGGACTCTGATTTTATTTTGAAAGGACAGCACAGGGAGAGAGAGGGGGAAAAGGACATGAGCCTGACAGCTCCAGGTCCAGGACTCATTCCAGCTACTATCTGCCTCCTGTCCTGGCTCAGTACTGCCTGCCTCCAGTCCTTGCTGGTTACTGCCTGCCTCCTGTCCCAGCTCAGTACTGCCTGTCTCCTGCCTTCCTCCTGTCCTGCCTCAGTACTGCCTGCCTCCTGTCCTGGCTCAGTACTGCCTGCCTCCTTTCCCGGCTCAGTACTGCCTGCCTCCTGTCCTTGCTGGTTACTGCCTGCCTCCTGTCCCAGCTCAGTACTGCCTGCCTCCTGTCCTTGCTCAGTACTGCCTGCCTCCTGTCCTTGCTGGATACTGTCAGCCTCCTGTCCCGGGTTTGTACTGCCTGCCTCCTGTCCTGTCTCTGCTCAGTACTGCCTGCCACTTGTCCTGTCCCGGCTCAGTACTGCCTGCCTCCTGTCCTATCCTGGCTCAGTACTGCCTGCCTCCAGTCCTTGCTGATTACTGCCTGCCTCCTGTCCTGGCTCAGTACTGCCTCCTGTCCCCGCTCAGTACTGCCTGCCTCCTGTCCTGGCACAGTACTGCCTGCCTCCAGTCATGGCTCAGTACTGCCTGCCTCCTGTCATGGCTCAGTACTGCCTGCCTCCTGTCATGGCTCAGTACAGCCTGCCTCGTTTGTTGGCTTAGCACTGCCTGCCCCCTGTCCTGTCATGGCTCAGTACAGCCTGCTGCTTGTCCTGTCCCGGCTCAGTACTGCCTGCCATGTGTCCTGTCCCGGCTCAGTGCTGCTTGCCTTGTTTCTTGGCTTAGTACTGCCTGCCCCCTGTTCTGTCATGGCTCAGTACAGCCTGCTGCTTGTCCTGTCCCGGCTCAGTACTGCCTGCCATGTGTCCTGTCCCGGCTCAGTACTGCTTGCCTTGTTTCTTGGCTTAGTACTGCCTGCCCCCTGTCCTGTCATGGCTCAGTACAGCCTGATGCTTGTCCTGTCCCAGCTCAGTACTGCCTGCCATGTGTCCTGTTATAGCTCGGTACTGCCTGCCTACTTTCCTGTCCCAGGTCAGTACTGCCTGCCTCCTGTCTTAGCTGGCTACTGTTTACCTCCTGTCCTGGGTCAGTACTGCCTGCCTCATGTCCTGGGCTGGCCCAGTACTGCCTGCCTGCCTCCAGTCCTGGCTCAGTATCGCTTGTATCCTGTCTCAGCTCACTTCTGCCTGCCTCATGTCCTGGGCTGGCCCAGTACTGCCTGCCTGCCTCCAGTCCTGGCTCAGTATCGCTTGTATCCTGTCTCAGCTCACTTCTGCCTGCCTCCTGTCCTGGGTCAGTACTGCCTGCCTCTTGTCCTGGGTCAGTACTGCCTGCCTCTTGTCCTGGGTCAGTACTGCCTGCCTTGTGTCCTGGGCTGGCCCAGTACTGCCTGCCTGCCCCCTGTCTCAGCTCACTACTGCCTGCCTCCTGTCCTGGCTCAGTTTTGGCTTCCTCCTGTCCCTTTGAGCTCCTCTGAACATCAGCTGTGGTGGTTCTGTGGTGGTCTTGGTTTTGTTTTATGGAGTCTCTTTAGGAGCTGTAGTCTTTCGTTTCTCGTTCTTGTCTCTGTGTTCCTCTTGTCCCAGCCTTAGTACCAGGTCAGTTCTGGTTTCTGTGTATTATTCATACTCTCTGTGTTTTACTTGTGTTTTGTTTTATTCTCTGTTTTTTTCTCATGTTTCCTGTTTTATTTTGATAGTTTTCACCCTTGTGTGTCATCTTGTTCTAACAGGTTCCACTGAGTCTCCTTTGTCTTGGCTGGTCCAGTCTCTCCGGGTGGTTCTGGTCTCCATGTTCCTCTCAGTGTCTCTTCGTTCCCTCCTGTCTATGTTTGATTTGATTGTTTTTGCACATTCTCTGACTGTAACCAGAGTTTTACATTGTGAATTTTCAGTAAACATTGTCTTCAAACTATCAGCAGATCTTCCAGTCTGTCATCCTCTGTGCTCTCTGATGGTGTCTGCCAGCGTTTAGTCACATCCTCCCTCTCCACTCATGATAAGAACAAAACCATTTAATCTGCGTCCTCGATGTGAGCTCTATTCAACATCTGTTAAGATTAAATAAATCTATGAGTCTTAGTTTGAGTTTAAACAGACTTCGATCAGAAGTTAAGCAGCTGTATGAAGGATATACCTAAATCCAACCTTTCACCCTAAACAAGCCGCAGGAATTAGACACCTCCCAGAGTTTTAAAAAACTCATTCATGCTGTTATTTCATCCAGAATGGACAACAGTACAGTCAACTTAATGATCTCTCCTAAAGACCTCAGAAGTTTTACTTAGAATCAGGAGAAGTGACAGACTCTTATGGAGCCTTCAGATGGAGAGAATACTGTACCAACCTTTAACCTTTGTACTGAACCTTTAAAGAAAAAGATCAGTCTCAGCTTATAAGGTCTTTGGTTTTTATTTTTCTTTCCCATTTCTTGGTATGTTTAAAGCTCTTTGCAGGGCCTCTGTCTTTATTGTGGTATATATAACTTAGGTTCCTCCTCTTCTCCATCAAAACTAAAGATGATGAGAAGAGATGCTCTGCCCCCTCCACTGCTTATCTCTAGCTTTGAACTGGGATCAATAACCTCCATGGCTGGTCACTCAGAGAAAGCAGCTAACTCCTGCTGTCAGATTAACCAGGGAAAACCAGTAAGTCATTTTGTACATGCTTCAGCATACTTGTGACTCTATAACAGTGTTAAAAGGTGTATTTGAAAGGATCAGCTCTTATTAGGTCGTTAACACTGGACAGTCCGGGGGACTCGGTTCAGATGAGGGCTCTTTCTCCACATAAGAAAAGAGAGATCCCTGTTTCTAGATGGGCCGGAGTCCACCTGTTTAGTCTGCAACAGAGTCTGAATGAGCTTTAACAGCACCCAAATTAAACCGGACTATCCTGGGACCAAACAGCTCTGGCATGAAAGTGACCAAAGTCCTGGTTTAAGACCACTCTGCTGTAGCAGCCTAGCACTAAAAATTAATCAGTCATGAAAAAAATCAATAATGAAATAATCAGTACTGAAATAATCAGTACTGAAATAATCAAAAATGAAATAATCAATAATGAAATAATCAGTACTGAAAAAATCAGTAATGAAATAATCAATAATGAAATAATCAATAATGAAATAATCAATTATAAAATAATCAATAATGAAATATTCAGTACTAAAAAAATCAGTAATGAAATTATCAATAATGAAATAATCAATAATGAAATAATCAGTAAGAAAATCATCAAAAATGAAATAATCAATAATGAAATAATCAATAATGAAATAATCAGTACTGAAATAATCAGTAATGAAATAATCAATAATGAAATAATCAGTACTGAAAAAAATCATTAATGAAATAATCAATAATGAAATAATCAATAATGAAATAATCAGTACTGAAATAATCAGTAATGAAATAATCAAAAATGAAATAATCAATAATAAAGTAATCAATAATGAAATAATCAGTACTGGAAAAAATCAGTAATGAAATAATCAATAATGAAATAATCAATAATGAAATAATCTGTACTGAAAAAATCAGTAATGAAAAATCAATAATGAAATAATCAGTACTGAAATAATCAATAATGAAATAATCAATAATGAAATAATCAATAATGAAATAATCAGTACTGAAAAAATCAGTAATGAAATAATCAGTAATGAAATAATCAATAATGAAATAATCAGTACTGAAAAAATCAATAATGAAATAATCAATAATGAAATAATCAATAATGAAATAATCAATACTGAAAAAATCAGTAATGAAATAATCAATAATGAAATAATCAGTACTGAAATAATCAGAAATGAAATAATCAATAATGAAATAATCAGTACTGAAATAATCAGTAATGAAATGATCAATGATGAAATAATCAATAATAAAATAATCAGTACTGAAATAATCAGTAATGAAAAAATCAATAATGAAATAATCAATGATGAAATAATCAGTACTGAAATAATCAGAAATGAAATAATCAATAATGAAATAATCAGTACTGAAATAATCAGTAATGAAATAATCAATAATGAAATAATCAGTACTGAAATTATCAGTAATGAAATAATCAATAATGAAATAATCAATAATGAAATAATCAATGATGAAATAATAAGTACTGAAATAATCAGTACTAAAATCATCAATAATGAAATAATCAATAATGAAATAATCAGTGCTGAAATAATCAGTAATAAAATAATCAATAATGAAATAATCAATAATGAAATAATAAATACTGAAATTATCAGTCATGAAATAATAAATACTGAAATAATCAATAATGAAATAATCAATAATAAAATAATCAGTTCCGAAATAATCAGTAATGAACTCATTAGTACTGAAATAATCAACAATGAAATAATCAATACTGAAATAATCAAAAAAAAAAAAAAAAGAAAAATCAGTAATAATGAAATGATTAGTACTGAAATAATCAATACTGAAATAATCAGTACCGAAATATTCAACAATTAAATAATCAATACTGAAATAATGAATAATGAAATAATCAAGAATAAATTATACATAATAAAACCATCAGTTAAAAAAATAATCAGTGATGAAATCATCAAAAATGAAATAATCAGTAAGAAAATCATCAGTAATGAAATCATCAATAATGAAATCATCAATAATTACATAATCAATTAAAATTATCAGTAATGAAATCATCATTAATGAAATAATTAATAATGAAATCATCAATTATTACATAATCAATAATGAAAATATAAATAATTAAATCATCAGTGATGAAATAATAAATAATTTAATAATCAATAATGAAGTAAAATCCATCTCTTTATTTGATCTCAGATTACCTCAGAGGGAAGAACTGATGATGTCATATCATTATGGTCTATTTCTATTGGTCTAACTTTTACTTTGGTCTAAAATAATTAAAGATTAAAGATTAAATTAATGTTTTGGAGATTAATGGACTGTAAACAAAATTATTCACACTATTCCCATTCTGAGATAAATCATATAGAATATTGAATTCCTGAGATTAATTCTGCTCTAATGTTAATGTAATCATGTGTTAATGATAATGTTAATCATGGTGGATTAGTAGAAGTTGGTGATTATCACTACTGGCTGAAGCAGAAAGACAATATGGTGACAGGATTAGCTGCTAGCAGCAGGAACAATTGAAAAAAGGATTATAAATGAAAAAAAAAACACAATATCAGAGTTACTGGTGTGGATTTAATCTTTCACGACCCTGCAAGGTTTCTGTCAGAGCCATGACGGCGTGGACATTTTTACCTTCTCCATTATAACATCATTATAACAGTAAAACAGAGCGCTTTCAGAGGAAAACACAAGTGAGTAGTATTCCCAGGGCACATCAGTGGGACTCAGACAGCATTTTGAGAAGCATGGCTGTAAATTATTGAAATATTGTATTTAATAGTAATAAATGGCTGTTAGTATTCCTCTGGGGGCTTTGTCCTGTGGTACATCAGCTCTGACTAATCTAAAGGCAGAACTGGTGCTGAATGTTGATGATGAGCTCTGTCCACCATGACTGAAATATAACGCTACCATACTGAGACCCTGAAGCTTCTCAGCTGAAAACGTCTGGGAATAAAAAAGCTTTTCGTCTTTACTCATGAGTTTCTCAGCGTGCTCTCAAACCAGACTCCTCCGTCTAATTCAGGCTCCATTCCTGCCGCAGTGATCACGCTCTGGGCCGGCTGCACGCTGTACTCCTTTCACCATTCTCCGTCCTCGTCCAGCTTCAGCTCTCAATCAGAAACTGTAGCTCCGCTCTGAGCTTCGGTTTCTGATTGATTGGTGTCCTGGTGAGGAAAATACATGTCTGGTTTTCGTGTTTGTCGTGTCGGAGCAGGAAGTGTAAGCAGATCCCTCGCTGTAGAGCCGGGCTGCGTCTCTGTGGCCTTTGGTAGCAGAGGGCAGGAGATGGCGGGGTGAGGGGATTGACACGTGTGGTGTGTGGACGGTCAGGTGGAGAAAGGAAGCACTAATTTAGTGCGTCTGTGAGTCTATTCCAGGCCCAGCCAGATTGCATTTCTCCTGCTCTGTCAGGCTCCCAGCCATCGATCACTGGATCGCTGCTGTGTTTACATGCAAAGGCTATTCTCTGATTCTCTCATGATTTCAAATGATGATGTGACGTAGCAGTCATGGCCCGCTCCAGCTCCTCTCAGACTAGAACCCTCTGATATCTGAGCTGCCGTTGGCTAAGAGCTCTGATGGTTTTGGGCCCGATAGGCCAATAATCGGAGTAAACCTGATTCAACATGGACAACAATAATCAGAATAAAAGCAACATGTAAGCACTGTTATCATAAGATTCTGATTCAGGCGTGTGGTTTATGACTGATCATCTGTCATGTCCTGTTTTTGATTGACCCCTATCCCAAACTGGAACAGCAGAACCATGCACCATCGCTGCTGCACGCTGTCTGTATTAATGTCCAGACTCTATAACAACATTAACTAACCTAAGGCACGTCACAGCTCACTCCTGATTGGGCGGTGCATGTCTGGGTAAACTCTGGTGAGCCGCCAGGACCGGCAGCAACAAATCAGCTACCCACAATTTCCACATAGGACGACTGCCCCGCGCACCATAGCGCCACAGGTTTGCTCAGACCGAAGGCAAGCGACCTCACTCACTGGAAGTGAGTCTAGAGCGCTGCGCCGCAGCCCTGATCAGTGGGCAGAGATTACAGGAGAACTGCGAGACTATTGCTTCCTCCATTGGGTGAGTACATTAGGAAGTTAAAAGGTTTGCTTAAAGGATCTGTGTTTTATGTAAAATTCTTTGGCCAAATGTCCTCTGTGGAAATGCTCTGATAGGCTAGAGAGAGAGGGATTTACTCCGCAGTACGATTCATCGGTGGTCGCAATGTGGTCACTGTATGTGGAAATTGGAGGTAAGTGGTTGAAACACACAAAAAGAAAGCTGTGAGCTTTTTCCCTCACACATGCACTCTCAATATATGCCTAAGTTTAACACGTAACAAATACAGCTAGCATCACATTAGCACCGTTAGCCTGTTAGCATTAGCAGCTACCATTACTTAGCAGCTTACAACAGCCCAATACCATTCTCTCCTGACAACGAATGTCTACACATATAACTCAGCAGTGCTCTGTTAACTAGAAACGACGTTAAAACGAGTCTTACCATCAGCTGTCTAATATCAGTCCTCATGATGGTAAAACTGTAACCTCAGCTAAAGCGGGAAATCCAACCATCCTGGTTTATTGGAAATAGTCCTGAAAAGTTTCCGCTCTAATTCATCCCAAAGGTGTTCTATGGGGTTGAGGTCAGGACTCTGTGCAGGCCAGTCAGGTTGATCCACAACAAACTCTCTCATCCATGTCTTTATGGACCTTGCTTTGTGCACTGGTGCACAGTCATGTTGGAACAGGAAGGGGCCATCCCCAAACTGTTCCCACAAAGTTGGGAGCATGGAATTGTCCAAAATCTCTTGGTATGCTGAAGCATTCAGAGTTCCTTTCACTGGAACTAAGGGGCCAAGCCCAGCTCCTGGAAATCAAGCCCACACCATAATCCCCCCTCCACCAAACTTTACACTTGGCACAATGCAGTCAGACAAGTACTGTTCTCCTGGCAACCACCAAACCCAGACTCGTCCATCAGATTGCCAGATGGAGAAGCGCGATTCGTCACTCCAGAGAAGGCGTCTCCACTGCTCTAGAATGGCTCCATTTTACTTTAATTCATCACGCTCTCCTCCCTGTTTCTGACTCTATCCCCATGTTGTATTGGTGTGAAAACCCCTGAATATTTGTTTAGGTTACTGTTTGATTGAGCTAGACTGGGCAGTGAGTGTCTGACGTCCTCTGAGGCTGAAGCTAATGCTGCTAATCCAGGAGGAGAACATTCAGCCCAGGATTTACTCAGGGAACATGACGACTCAACGAGACATGAATAAGACCTTAAGCAGAGTCTGAACCACAGCCAGACTCTCAAGTTATCACCAGGAACTCCACGAGGTCCGCGTCATCAACTGTGCTCCTAGTGTCAGAGTCCGGCCCTGCTGGTCTTCGGTAAACCGAGCGGCCTTGTTTCAGGAACACCGTGGCTGCACAGATGTAAAGTTAAAAGGCTTGAGATATAAAACGCATAGGCCTCATTAAACTCAGTTATTTATGTCCATCCGACCCCCCCGTGGTAACCCGGCCCGTCAGATCACATCTCCTCAGCGCTGCGGCGGCCGTGAATTGTCGTCTAAATATCAGCAGCTGTGAGAGCCTGTCGAGGCGGGCTGACTGATGTCTTTGGCGAAGGATGCTCCTGGATCACAATAAAACTGTCACAGACATTTTATCATCTGCATTCCCCACTCAGGACGTTTCCACACATCTTAAATTTCCATGAGACGAGCAGAGAGATGGACACGTCCTGGTCCTGCCAGCTCGTCTCCCACATATTTCACTCCTCTGAGGACGATGGGACAGAAATGAGATCTGCTCCAACGGATTCTGACAATCCTAACAGAGTCTGTCCAACACCTCACCGTCTTTACGGACCAGTCTGATCACAGTCTGAGGAGCTGTCTGCAACCAGGATTTCATTTAAGGACTGATAGTCGTAGGACTGCTCTCTGGCATGCTCTTATTTACTTTGGAGCTGTGACAGGTTTCCTTTTTTTACTTTTTAGTTTGGTAAGACACCACGGGATTATTTCTAAAATGCCTGTCCCATGTCAAGACAGAAGGATATCCTATCAGGCTTCAGCACTACAACCAGAACCGACCATTCAGATTCACTATAACCACGTCACTGTTTAGAGGAAGACTTTCCATGCTGACCTAACTTGCCACAACATTTCAATCAGATCTAAGTCCAGACTTTGACTAGGCCTCTGCAGAACCTTCATTTAGTTATTAGTAAATTTAGAAGTGGACTTGCTGGTGTGTTAGGGATCATTGTCCTGCTCCATAACCCAAGTGTGCTTGACCTTGAGGTCATGAACTGATGGCCGGACATTCTCCTTCAAAATTTTCTGCTAGAGAGCACAATTCATGGTTCT
Organism: Cheilinus undulatus; assembly: GCF_018320785.1. Classification (NCBI taxonomy): domain Eukaryota; kingdom Metazoa; phylum Chordata; class Actinopteri; order Labriformes; family Labridae; genus Cheilinus; species Cheilinus undulatus. Next base: position 2,316,922 of record NC_054872.1, read on the forward strand.
AGTGGTCCAGGCACTGGTCCAGACCATCACACTACCACTACCATGTCTGACTGTTAGTCTGATATTCTTCTGATGAAATGTTGTGTTAGTTTTACTCCAGATGGATGTTCCCTGGTCTCTTTCTGATTGTTGAATCATCAACTCTGACCTTAGCTGAGTCAGTGAGGCCTGCAGGTCTTTAGATGTGGTTCTGGGTTCTTCTGGGACCCTCTGGATGAGTCGTCCATATGCTCTCAGATATATATAAAATAAATATACATATAGATATAATGTAAATATAATTATACAGACTAATATTAACATCAGTCTGATAATGTGAAACATTTTAGCATGTTAAATTTGAAAAACAGGAAGCAGATAGGAGACAGATTAAGTCTAAAGTGAACGAGACACAAATAAATGTAAATACAAATAGAAATATGGATATAAATATACATATAGATATAATATAAATATAGAAATAATATAAAATAAATATAAATATACGTGTAGATATAATATGAAAATAGATATAATATAAAATAAATATAAATATACATATACATATATATTTAATTTATATATAATATAATATAAATATACTTATACATGTAAATATAAATATAGGTATAAATATACATATAGATATAATATAAATATAGATATAATATAAAATGAATATAGATATACATATAAATAAACATATACATATATATTTTATATATATATATATAAATATACATATAAATGTGTATATAAATATAATATTAATATACATATAGATATAAATATAAACATGAATGTCACCTGATTTTTCCAGTGTAGCACGGTCATAGCAGACGCTTTCATATTGGCTGTGAAAGGTCTGAATCTGGTGAATAATTGGGTTTTCAGTGTTGCCATGCTTTTATCAGCTCTACATGAACCAGGATTTTAACAGCCGACTAATGAGCTCCTCTGTAATGTGTCTCTAGTTTTAATGTTTTCTGTCTCTGATTTCTCGACCTTTTCCCACTGAGAGGAATCTCTCCTGTGACATGATACCTTCACCATGATAATCTTCAGTGATCTAACACATGGCTGTGTAAATACCATTAATGTGGAAGTTTCCCCACTCTGCAGGCCAGCACACCATGGATGTTTCCACTGATGGGACAGCTCAGGACAGTCTGTGGGTGGGCAAGTCTGGCCCTGGTTTAACAGGATAATCTGCGGGACGGGCCTGGCTCTTTGTTCCTCTTCAAAAGATCTTTGAACGGGAAATATCCACCTCAGCTTTACGAGCCCAGTTAAACCCTCAGACAGACTCACGGCCTGAGCAGAGACCAGACCCACAGATCATCAATGATGACCGCATGGCGGCTTCTTCCCATGACTCAGGCCGATATCTGCCTCCATCAAAGTAAACTCAGCCACAGGAGCCATCATTAAGGACCAAGGCCGTGATAATACAAGAAGGCAAACATGGACCTATCCTTTGACCTTTGACCCTGACCCCAGCACCCTGCTCTGACCAACGACACCAACGAAGAAGAGTGATAAGAGGACGGAGGAGCAAAAGATGGGAACAGATGAAGGATTTAGAAAAACATCAATACAGAGAGTAGGGATGGAATTAATATTGATAATATTCTAATCAATGCCCCTGATCAATCAGAGGCTGTATCAATAATTATGTTAATCCTGTTCTGTTGTTTGGAGGAGAGATGAAATGGTGAAAGTCTATTAACAGCAGAGCAGTTGAACCATAAAGACCTCCATCCATCAGCCACGATTTACAATTCTCTCAGCGGGACGATTCATAAACGATCTAATCCTTTACTCTTATCCTTGACTGTTCTCCACTCAGCCTTCTCACTGACTGTTCTCCACACAGCTGTCTGACTGACTGCTCTCCACATAGCTGTCTGACTGACTGTTCTCCACAAAGCTGTCTGACTGACTGCTCTCCACATATCTGTCTGACTGACTGTTCTCCACAAAGCTGTCTGACTGACTGCTCTCCACATAGCTGTCTGACTGACTGTTCTCCACACAGCTGTCCTACTGACTGTTCTCCACAAAGCTGTCTGACTGACTGTTCTCGAAAAAAGCTGTCTGACTGACTGTTCTCGAAAAAAGCTGTCTGACTGACTGTTCTCCACTCAGCTGTCTGACTGACTGTTCTCCACTCAGCTGTCTGACTGACTGTTCTCCACAAAGCTGTCTGACTGACTGTTCTCCACTCAGCTGTCTGACTGACTGTTCTCCACTCAGCTGTCTGACTGACTGTTCTCCACACAGCTGTCTGACTGACTGTTCTCCACTCAGCTGTCTGACTGACTGTTCTCCACAAAGCTGTCTGACTGACTGTTCTCCACATAGCTGTCTGACTGAATGTTCTCCACAAAGCTGTCTGACTGACTGTTCTCCACAAAGCTGTCTGACTGACTGTTCTCCACATAGCTGTCTGACTGACTGTTCTCCACAAAGCTGTCTGACTGACTGTTCTCCACAAAGCTGTCTGACTGACTGTTCTCCACATAGCTGTCTGACTGACTGTTCTCCACAAAGCTGTCTGACTGACTGTTCTCCACAAAGCTGTCTGACTGACTGCTCTCCACATATCTGTCTGACTGACTGTTCTCCACAAAGCTGTCTGACTGACTGCTCTCCACATAGCTGTCTGACTGACTGTTCTCCACACAGCTGTCCTACTGACTGTTCTCCACAAAGCTGTCTGACTGACTGTTCTCGAAAAAAGCTGTCTGACTGACTGTTCTCCACTCAGCTGTCTGACTGACTGTTCTCCACTCAGCTGTCTGACTGACTGTTCTCCACACAGCTGTCTGACTGACTGTTCTCCACAAAGCTGTCTGACTGACTGTTCTCCACTCAGCTGTCTGACTGACTGTTCTCCACACAGCTGTCTGACTGACTGTTCTCCACAAAGCTGTCTGACTGACTGTTCTCCACAAAGCTGTCTGACTGACTGTTCTCCACATAGCTGTCTGACTGACTGTTCTCCACAAAGCTATCTGACTGACTGTTCTCCACATAGCTGTCTGACTGACTGTTCTCCACAAAGCTGTCTGACTGACTGTTCTCCACAAAGCTGTCTGACTGACTGTTCTCCACATAGCTGTCTGACTGAATGTTCTCCACACAGCTGTCTGACTGACTGCTCTCCACATATCTGTCTGACTGACTGTTCTCCACAAAGCTGTCTGACTGACTGCTCTCCACATATCTGTCTGACTGACTGTTCTCCACAAAGCTGTCTGACTGACTGCTCTCCACATAGCTGTCTGACTGACTGTTCTCCACACAGCTGTCCTACTGACTGTTCTCCACAAAGCTGTCTGACTGACTGTTCTCCACATAGCTGTCTGACTGAATGTTCTCCACAAAGCTGTCTGACTGACTGTTCTCCACAAAGCTGTCTGACTGACTGTTCTCCACATAGCTGTCTGACTGACTGTTCTCCACAAAGCTGTCTGACTGACTGTTCTCCACAAAGCTGTCTGACTGACTGTTCTCCACATAGCTGTCTGACTGACTGTTCTCCACAAAGCTGTCTGACTGACTGTTCTCCACATAGCTGTCTGACTGACTGTTCTCCACAAAGCTATCTGACTGACTGTTCTCCACATAGCTGTCTGACTGACTGTTCTCCACAAAGCTGTCTGACTGACTGTTCTCCACAAAGCTGTCTGACTGACTGTTCTCCACATAGCTGTCTGACTGACTGTTCTCCACAAAGCTGTCTGACTGACTGTTCTCCACAAAGCTGTCTGACTGAATGTTCTCTACACAGCTGTCTGACTGACTGCTCTCCACTCAGCTGTCTGACTGACTGTTCTCCACAAAGCTGTCTGACTGACTGTTCTCCACAAAGCTGTCTGACTGACTGTTCTCCACTCAGCTGTCTGACTGACTGTTCTCCACTCAGCTGTCTGACTGACTGTTCTCCACAAAGCTGTCTGACTGACTGTTCTCCACTCAGCTGTCTGACTGACTGCTCTCCACAAAGCTGTCTGACTGACTGTTCTCCACATAGCTGTCTGACTGAATGTTCTCCACACAGCTGTCTGACTGACTGCTCTCCACACAGCTGTCTGACTGACTGTTCTCCACACAGCTGTCTGACTGAATGTTCTCCACACAGCTGTCTGACTGACTGCTCTCCACAAAGCTGTCTGACTGACTGTTCTCCACACAGCTGTCTGACTGAATGTTCTCCACACAGCTGTCTGACTGACTGCTCTCCACTCAGCTGTCTGACTGACTGTTCTCCACAAAGCTGTCTGACTGACTGCTCTCCACATAGCTGTCTGACTGACTGTTCTCCACACAGCTGTCCTACTGACTGTTCTCCACACAGCTGTCTGACTGACTGTTCTCCACTCAGCTGTCTGACTGACTGTTCTCCACAAAGCTGTCTGACTGACTGTTCTCCACATAGCTGTCTGACTGAATGTTCTCCACACAGCTGTCTGACTGACTGCTCTCCACACAGCTGTCTGACTGACTGTTCTCCACACAGCTGTCTGACTGAATGTTCTCCACACAGCTGTCTGACTGACTGCTCTCCACAAAGCTGTCTGACTGACTGTTCTCCACACAGCTGTCTGACTGAATGTTCTCCACACAGCTGTCTGACTGACTGCTCTCCACTCAGCTGTCTGACTGACTGTTCTCCACAAAGCTGTCTGACTGACTGCTCTCCACATAGCTGTCTGACTGACTGTTCTCCACACAGCTGTCCTACTGACTGTTCTCCACAAAGCTGTCTGACTGACTGTTCTCCACAAAGCTGTCCTACTGACTGTTCTCCACACAGCTGTCTGACTGACTGTTCTCCACACAGCTGTCTGACTGAATGTTCTCCACACAGCTGTCTGACTGACTGCTCTCCACAAAGCTGTCTGACTGACTGTTCTCCACAAAGCTGTCTGACTGAATGTTCTCTACACAGCTGTCTGACTGACTGCTCTCCACTCAGCTGTCTGACTGACTGTTCTCCACAAAGCTGTCTGACTGACTGTTCTCCACAAAGCTGTCTGACTGACTGTTCTCCACTCAGCTGTCTGACTGACTGTTCTCCACTCAGCTGTCTGACTGACTGTTCTCCACACAGCTGTCTGACTGACTGTTCTCCACTCAGCTGTCTGACTGACTGTTCTCCACAAAGCTGTCTGACTGACTGTTCTCCACATAGCTGTCTGACTGAATGTTCTCCACACAGCTGTCTGACTGACTGTTCTCCACACAGCTGTCTGACTGAATGTTCTCCACACAGCTGTCTGACTGACTGCTCTCCACAAAGCTGTCTGACTGACTGTTCTCCACACAGCTGTCTGACTGAATGTTCTCCACACAGCTGTCTGACTGACTGCTCTCCACTCAGCTGTCTGACTGACTGTTCTCCACAAAGCTGTCTGACTGACTGCTCTCCACATAGCTGTCTGACTGACTGTTCTCCACACAGCTGTCCTACTGACTGTTCTCCACAAAGCTGTCTGACTGAGTGTTCTCCACAAAGCTGTCCTACTGACTGTTCTCCACAAAGCTGTCTGACTGACTGTTCTCCACAAAGCTATCTGACTGACTGTTCTCCACAAAGCTGTCTGACTGACTGTTCTCCACAAAGCTATCTGACTGACTGTTCTCCACAAAGCTGTCTGACTGACTGTTCTCCACACAGCTGTCTGACTGACTGTTCTCCACACAGCTGTCTGACTGAATGTTCTCCACACAGCTGTCTGACTGAATGTTCTCTACACAGCTGTCTGACTGACTGCTCTCCACTCAGCTGTCTGACTGACTGTTCTCCACAAAGCTGTCTGACTGAATGTTCTCTACACAGCTGTCTGACTGACTGCTCTCCACTCAGCTGTCTGACTGACTGTTCTCCACAAAGCTGTCTGACTGACTGCTCTCCACATAGCTGTCTGACTGACTGTTCTCCACAAAGCTGTCTGACTGACTGTTCTCCACAAAGCTATCTGACTGACTGTTTTCCACTCAGCTGTCTGACTGACTGTTCTCCACAAAGCTGTCTGACTGAGTGTTCTCCACACAGCTGTCCTACTGACTGTTCTCCACAAAGCTGTCTGACTGACTGTTCTCCACAAAGCTGTCTGACTGACTGTTCTCTACTCAGCTGTCAGACTTTCTGTTCTCCACAAAGCTGTCTGACTGACTGTTCTCCACTCAGCTGTCTGACTGACTGTTCTCCACAAAGCTGTCTGACTGACTGTTCTCTACTCAGCTGTCAGACTTTCTGTTCTCCACTCAGCTGTCTGACTGACTGTTCTCCACAAAGCTGTCTGACTGACTGTTCTCCACTCAGCTGTCTGACTGACTGTTCTCCACTCAGCTGTCTGACTGACTGTTCTCCACAGTATCCTGTAAATCAAAGAGACTTTCTGTTTAAACTTGAGAGACCAAAGTTAAAGTGGAGTCTCCTTGGTTGTTCAGTCTCAGATCTCTAGTTTTAATAGTGAGTTCTGGTTGAATTCATGTCTCTCTGTCATCACCTGTTCTCCTGCTCTCCCCTCTCCTGCTGTCTGTCTGATGGTGTTTATTCTAATGAGTGGAGGGTGGTGTAAAAATCCGGATGGAGCCCGTAAACACAGAATCACTGTAACCAGACCTGTGTGACCTTTGACCTCCCCGTCCTCATTCAGAGCTCAGTGGTCACCTCTGTGTGCTTGGGTTGTTGGCTCCTGGAGGTGGATACGAGCCGTACATGTGTTTTATAGGTTGACATGCATGCCGTGTGAACACAATCCCTCTGGGCTGTGGCTTCATGTCACCATGACATGCAGGCTAATACAGGAACAAGCAGGACCAGGATTAGACCGAAATCCTACATGGATTCTTTCTGCTGCTGACGCTGCCACCATGACGGAGACCAGGCAGGTGTGCCACAACAATGAGCTCTGTTCACAGGGGGATGGTCCATGTGTGAGAGGGGGACTAAACATTTTCACCCCAGCTGGAAAAGAAAACTTAAACTACAGAGGATGGTTTTAGAAACACAGCTGTGGTTTAGGGTTAAACTCTGAGTTTGACTGATCCTAGACACATCAGTCATGCTTTATGTCCCTCAGCTGACCATGTACTGATCTCTGAGAAGAGTTAGTCAGTTTTAGACACCTTCAGTCAAATGCAGACTCCTCAGACCCTGCCTGTACGGACGAGGGCGGCACTTTGACCGTCCTACAGCACAGAGAAGAATTCTGCTGTTTGAATGTTCAATTTGAGGGGGGGATTAGTGTGTTTTGTAGGTACTTTCTTTAAAATTTGGGGTATTTATGTGTAAGTTTTGGAGAAAAGACCTGCAGGCCTCACTGACTAGGTTAAGGTCAGAGTTTATGACTAAACCATCAGAAAGAGACTGGGCAACAATGCATCATGGGAGAGTTCCAAGGCCAAAACCACTGCTGGCCAAAAAGAACAAAAAGGCTCGTCTCACATTTAACATCTAAAACTAAAAACATCCTGATGATCCCCAAGACTTCTGGGAAAATATTCTGAGGACTGACCAGACAGAAGAAGAACTTTCTGGAAGATATGAGTCCCTTTCCACCCGGAGTCGAACTAACAGCAGCACATCCACCACTGAAAAGACTAAAAACACTAAACGAAGGATTTGGAGGTCTGGTCTGGCCTTGAGGTCACACCTACTGTGTAGCGCCACATTATGTAATAATGCCGCATTATGTAAGAACCCTAACCATAGGACTTAGTGTGGGCTCCAAGGTATGCCCTACCCAACTACCTTGCCCTAACTCTAACCGCCTAGTGACTTATGCCTAAACCTAACCCCCTTCAGGGCTCTAGACTAAACACCTAACCTTAACCCTAGGACTCAAGGTGGGCTCCAGGGTAACCCTACTACCTTGCCCTAACCCTAACCACTTAGTGGCTTACAAAATGCAACATTATTACATAATGAATTGAAAATGTATTAAATTATTACATAATGTGGCACTACATACCCATCCACTCCCATTCACACCCTGATGGCAGAGGGTGCTATGGACGAGCAGGCATCAGTTTAAGCTAATCCATCCATGCTCATTTAGGCCCCACAGTGGGAGCAAACAGGACACGGACACATCAGACACATGACTGCAGCAGTTGGGGATCGAACCCACAACCTCTCAGTTGTGGGACAACGATCTCTACCATCTGAGCCAGTCCACCCACATCCTCTAGATCTGACTGAGATGCTGTTACATCACCTTAAACAGGCCATTCATGATGAAAAAACCCCTTCAATGTGGCTGAACTACAACAACCCTGAAGAGAAGAGCGTGGCAACATTCCTCCACAGGGATGTAAGGACTCACTGACAGTTGCTTTCACGTAGGGCCAGGTAGGTGTGGATGGACTAATAAATGAAATTATGATTTATACACTGACTTCAGTTTTAACTCAGGTTCTCTCTGTCTAATGTTTACATTAGTTTGGGATCTGAAGGGGAAGAGGATAACACTTTAATAGAACACCTTCATAACAGTGAGCAAGCATGTCAAATCAAATGGATGGATGGATGTCCGCTCAGGGCTTCCATACATCAGACTTTTGTCACAATTGTTTTCTTCCAGCACACATTTGCAGGACACTGATAACAGCTCCATGACCCACTTTTGGTACCCAGCCCACTAGTTGTTCTAGAGCAGTGGTTCTCAACCTTTTCAGCCCTTGACCCCCAAAATAAAGGTATCAGAGACCGGGGACCTCCACTGTACCTGAAGGTGGCTAAACACAGCCATGCAAAATATGGAATAGTCATGTGCTGACAAAGCCATCCATGAAGGTGATAAATGGGAGAGTTTTGTGGCACCCAGCCAAACTGGGGGCCTATGGAGGTCAACAAAACTATGGTCCATTGTAAAGTTAAGCTGTGATATCCATATTTCAAATTTAAAATGAAAAAAAAAAAAAAACACTCTTCTAAAAGAAACAAATCTCTTTTTTAAATCATTTGTGTTGTAAAAGCCTTCTTAAAAATGTAAATCCCTTTTGTTAAAAAAGGATTAAAATACTTTTAAAATGGCCTAAACTGGATAATAATTGCACAAAATGGTGGAAAAGGTGGTGAAGTTGGCTTTTAAAAGTAGCAGAAATAGGTTAGAAGTGGCAATAATAAGATAAAAATGGAAAAAGTTGATTAAAGTGGCAAAAGTGGGCATGAATAGTGGTAAAACGGGGTTAAAAGGTGGCTGCAATGGCTTTAAATTGGCAAAGACGGGTGTAAATGTGGTGAAATGGGATGAAAAATAGATATAAACTGGCAAAAAAGGGTTAACTGAGAAAGAAAGACTAGGCAGATATTGGCAGAAATTGTTTATACAAGAAAAAACTGGCATATAAAATGGTGAAATGGAGTTAAAATGGGAAAAACTTGGTGTAAAAAGGGGTTATCAGAGGTAACATTAAGCTTAAGTGGCAAGAATTGGTTTAGAAGTAGAAAACAGCCAGAAAAAAAGTGGTGGAAAGAGTTTAAAACTTACAAAAATATGTGCTTAATGGTAAGAATGTGTTAAAATTGGTGGAAAAAAATAATGAAAATGGGAAAAAAATTTGACAAAATTGGTGTAAAGTGGCAACAATGTGATTAAAAAATATATTCTTAGTTATTTCATGGCAACTGGACACCCCTTCTCAGTGTCTCGTGACCCCTATGGGGATCCCGCCCCAAGGTTGAGAACCACTGCTCTAGAGTAGCAGGAGAACTGATTTGTGTAGATCCATGTGGATATGTTCGCTTCATTCAACCTTCATTTATCCCTGATGCCACTGAGAGCACGATTCCTCTCCAGACTGACACAAAATGTGCAGAAAAATAAATAAATAAACATGAGCAATGAGAAAAAAGAAGGCAACTATAGCAGGATATGGAAATCATCTTTCCTGCATTCATTTTCCCTTCTGCCATTACAAGGTTAGGCTGGTAGGGCTGCTTAGAAGCATCCTCACAGCATGATGCTGCCACCACCATGCTCCACAGTGGGGATGGTGTGTTTGTGGTGATGTCAGTGTTTGATGGTCAAAAAGCTTCATTTTGGTCTCATCAGACCAAAGAACTTTCTTCCTCTTGACCATGGAGTCTCCCACAGTGCTTTGAGTGAACTCTAGTCCAGACTGAATCTGAGTTTTCTTCAACAGTGGCTTTCTCTTTGCCACTCTCTCATAAACCTTTGACTTTTTGTCAAAAAACACAAATTATATTGATCATGACTGATTTATAAAATAAATAAAAGGGTAAAACATATAAGGGGGTGGGAACTTCCTATCGTCTCTACATTTTGATGGTTTTGACCCTGTATATCTGACATGGAGTTGATGATCTGGGTAGATAATGGTGTCACACATTAATATGTCTGGTAAAACTATAAATATGACCACATAAATCCTGTCGGAAAAAGTTCCTTCAGACCTGGAGGCATCCACAACCACCACGTTGTCCCTGCTCTCAGCATTACGGCTCCGCGCTGTCAGAAACCCGTAACAGTCAGGCGTGAGTGTAAATAACGTCCAGACGAGGAGGACCACACAAACGACAAGGTGATGAGAGCAGCTACCTGTGGAGACACTCTCACCGGGGAGGATAAAGGTCCTAGAGGCTGGATGTGAGGTTTGTGTTGCTTTAGTGGGGGGTGGATTCACTGTGCTTCGACCTCCGGCTCCGCTACATCTTTATTTCATGGCTGACAAAGTGAACGCCAACACTGCGTAAGGAATTCTGCCTCCACCTCTGATTTATGGCCCTCAGCTGCTGTCAGACACCAGCTGGCCTGTAGATGGGCCTCCGAAGGAAACAGACACACGCTAACATGAACATATACTCACAAGCAGACCAAGTGGAGGAACAGCACATGTATGAAATGAGCAGAATAAATACAGGAGAAAAATAAGGAGGGAATGAGGTACACTGGTAGCTCAGGTTGGGCATTAAGGCTGTAAAAACTCTTCATACTTCCACATTTCTGATGCATTTTAAACCTGTCCACAGAAGGAAGCTGGTGGTTGAAAAAACCCTGCAACAAGAGGAGGCAGAAGGATGCACAAAGGCGGATCCTTTATTTGAACAGGCTTCTGGATCACTGGACCACTGGATCACTGGATCTATAGACCACCGGACCACTAGATCAATGGACCACTAGATCAATGGACGACTAGATCAATGGACCACTAGATCACTGGATCGCCAGATCACTGGACCACTAGATCACTGGATCACCAGATCACTGGACCACTGGATCACTGGACCACTAGATCAATGGATCAATAGACCACTGGACCACTAGATCACTGGATCACTAGATCAATAGACCACTGGACCACTAGATCACTGGGCCACTAGATCAATGGACCACTAGATCACTGGATCCCCAGATCACTGGACCACTGGATCACTGGATTACTAGATCGCTGGATCAATAGATCACTGGATGTATATATATCAGGGTCCATTCTCTGGGTTTATTCAGGTCCATTCTCTGGGTTAATCAGGGGCTCTTTCTCTGGGTTTATCAGGGTCCATTCTCTGGGTTTATCAGGGTCCATCCTCTGGGTTTATCAGGGTCCATCCTCTGGGTTTATCAGGGTCCATCCTCTGGGTTTATCAGGGTCCATCCTCTGGGTTTATCAGGGTCCATCCTCTGGGTTTATCAGGGTCCATTCTCTGGGTTTATCAGGGTCCATTCTCTGGTTTTATCAGGGTCCATTCTCTGGGTTTATCAGGGTCCATTCTCTGGTTTTATCAGGGTCCATTCTCTGGGTTTATCAGGGTCCATTCTCTGGGTTTATCAGGGTCCATTCTCTGGCTTTATCAGGGTCCATTCTCTGGGTTTATCAGGGTCCATTCTCTGGCTTTATCAGGGTCCATTCTCTGGTTTTATCAGGGTCCATTCTCTGGGTTTATCAGGGTCCATTCTCTGGCTTTATCAGGGTCCATTCTCTGGCTTTATCAGGGGCTCTTTTTCTGGGCAGGCCTGTTTAAGAGAACCACACTATTGCATGGCCTTTTAAGCTCTGGTTCAGCTCTTTAAATGAGAAACAATCATCAGTTTTTGTTTAAATTCTTCCACCTCTGCAGTGGCATGGTCAACAGTGAACTCACCCTCAGATTATTCTAAAGGATTTTTAAAATCCAGTCCTGTGAGGTTTACCAACAGAAAACCATAGAACCTGTTATTCTAATGAAAGATGTTGTAATATTCCTGGAGTTTCAGACACCCTCATATTTTAAAGTTGCCACAAAGAAGAGCTGCAGTGGTCCATTCAGATTCACAGGCTGACTTATTCAAAGAGAATGCATGAATCAGATCTGTAGTAAACACGGAGGCTCATTACTGTGCGGGTGAACTTTACCGTCTCACAGAAACATGCTGTTATAACGGCTCATTATACATTTACTTCTGAGAGTCTGAAGCCATTAATTCTGTTGGATAAAAGTGACCCTCATGCCCTATTTTTTCTAGAATGTTTATTTAAAGGTGGTGAAATGAGATCCTTAACTGACTGTGTCAACATTGACATCAGCGCCCAGTTCAAGAGTTTTACTCTCCAACAGAGAATCCTGGTTATTCATGTACCTGTATCCCTGCATGCATGATCAACACCTGAATCCATGTTTATTAGAACTGCATGTGCACAGATTTAGGTGTAGAAATCATCTTGGCACAAAGTCCATGAGAAGTTTATCCAGGACTCCCTTGTAAAAGAGATTTTTGTATCTATATGGGAATAAATCCTGGTTAAATAAAGGTTAAATAAAATTTTTAAAAAATGTATGAGCGTGTGTATCTGGCCAATCACAGCAGACGTCTGAGAGCAGGCATTGATTTAAATAACACGCCCTCAGCTGGCCCCACCCCCTGAGTTTACAGCAGAAACACCTTCAACCTCTATTGATGTTGCAGTCTCCAGGTCAGAGAAGAAACAGAAAATTAGATATTTGTGGGGTTTTTTAGCCTGAAAGTGATCAGAAAGTGCTGACCTGCAGCTGTTATTAGAATATTTAACTCATTCATCTGTTATGAATAAATAAATTATTCTTTATATTTGGGTTTAAACAGGCTCAGCTCCTTAGACGGACATAAAAGCATGATTTTTTCCAGCATGTTAACAGCAGTTCAGACTAAAACTGCTCCAGACTGAGGAGAGCGGCTGTACTTCCTGTTCAGGTATGATTATTATCAGTGTCGGTGTTTAGGTAATCTTCTCTCTTCTGACTGTTTACAGACTCAAACAGAAATTTAAGAAAGTCTGAACTGTCCGTTAGAATAAAAAACAGATGAAGTATTTCTGATCTGAACTGTTTTTCGAGTATAACTCTGATGTTTCACAGCGCCAGAGGAGTCCTGTCTCTTCAGCATCCAGCTCACAGTATCAGATTAGATCAGTTATTTAAATCTCCACATATCCTGCCTAGTTGGGACTAATGTAAAGTTGTTTTAGTAATTATGGTCAGCTCTTGGACACGGTCCAGGTTTATGCAGTAAAATAGTTTAGAGTAAATCACTCCTCTTCCTGTTAAACCCTTTACCCAGTTCAACAAGATTTGCCCCCCTGGATTGGAGGATTTCCTGCCATTCTAAAGCTCAGTCAGGTTGGATGTGGACCATGGATAGACAGACATCTTCAGGTCTCTCCAGAGAGATTCAGATCAGGGCTCCTAACCCTCTAGAACAGGGTTTTCAAAGTGTGTGAGAGTGAGCCATCCATCCATCCATTTTCTATACCGCTCCAGGTCACAGGATGTGGGGTACACCCTGGACTGGTTGCCAGTCAATCGCAGGGCTGACATATAGGGCAGAAAACCAGGCACGCTCACATTCACAGCTACGGGTAATTTAGAGTCACCAATTAACCTAATGAGCATGTTTTTGGTGGTGGGAGGAAGCCGGAGTACCTGGAGAGAACCACACGTGCACGAGAGAACATGCAAACTCCACACAGAAAGGTCCTGACCGGGAAGCGACCTTCTTGCTCTGAGGCAGCAGCGCTAACTCCTGCACCGCTGTGCAGCCCTACTTTTTTTTTTTTTTTTTTTTAACATTTATGTCTAATTTTTAAAATATTTTTAACCTTTTTATATCTTTGATTTTGTGGTCTGCAAATGTTCTTAAACATCTGTCTTTACCAGGTAATCAGTTATATGGTTTCAGTAATGAATTTGAGACATAGTCTCAGAGTCTTTCAGAGTTTTTTTTTAAAGTCCACCAGGCCTCTCTGTGTTTCTCTCTGAGGAGAGTCTTCTTCTCTCCTCTCCTCCATAACGCCCAGATCAGTGAAGGGCTGCAGTGATGGTTGCCCTCTCAGAACTTTTTCCCATCTCCTCCAGGATCTCTGGAGCTCAGTCAGAGTGACCATCAGGTTCTTGGTCTCCTCTCTCACTAAGGTCTTTCTCCCCCTGGTGGTGACCAGCTCTAGAAGAGTCCTGGTTGGTCCAAACTTCTTCATGTGAGAGTTCTGGAGGCCATGGTTCTCTTGGGAACCTCAGAGCAGCAGAAATGTTTCTGTAGTCTTCCCCAGATCTGTACGTGTCAACAATCCTGTCTCTGAGCTCTGCAGCTTTGCAGCTCCTCTGACCTTTGACCTCATGGTTTCTGCTCTGATATCATTGTCAGCTGTGAGACCTTCTATAGAGAGGTGTGAGCCTTTAGAATCATGTCCACTCAGGTTAATTTAGCACAGGTGGACTCCAATCAAGGTGTAGAAATATCTCAGCACAGATCAGAGACATGGAGGAACCTGAGCTACATTTACATCTGAATACTGATGTTAGTGTAAGATTTATGTTTTTATTTCTGAAAATTCTGAAAAAAATGTCTGAAATTCTGTTTTCCTTTGCCATGATGGGTACTGAGTTTAGATAAATAAGAATAGAAATAAATTTAAATGTCTGTATCATCAGGATGGAATATAACAAAATAGAAAAAAAGTGAAGGGGGTGTGAATCCATCATGAATGCAGAGTTTAGCACAGTGTTACTCAACCCTGCTTAAGTGAAGAGCCAAATATTTGAAAAATACCTTTGCAAGAGCCACTAAGTGGGTTAAGGTGGCAAAAACGGCTTAAAGTAGCGATAAAAATAAGTTAAAGGTGGTAAAAATGGTTCAAAAGTGACAAAAATGTGGCAAAAAATGAGGGGAAAGGGACTACAATGGGCAAAATAGGGGAAAAGACACAAGTGGTTTTTAATGGCAAAAGGTAGCTTAAATGGGCAAATATGGTGAAAGGGGGCAAACAATGGGATAAAAGTGGCTAAAGGAAGTTTCAACATAGGGCAACAAAGAGAAAACAAGTGGTATATAATGGCAAAAGGTAGCTTAAGTGGGAGAAAAGTGGCAAAAAAAATGTGAAAAATGGCAAAAATGGGGGAAAAGTGTCAAAAAAGAAGTGGTAAAAGTGGGCAAAACGTAGGAAAAAGTGGATTTAATGGCAAAGGTACCTCAGTTGGGTGAAAAGTGGCAAAAAATGTGAAAAAGGACAAAAATAGGATAAATGGGACATATGTTTGACATTAAAAGCCTTATGTATCAGTCTGGAAAATAAAATGTGATTAATTTCTGAGGTCAAAGTTTCCCTTTTCTAAGGTTTTCTGGGGAAAAATATTTCAAATTAAGACATAAAAAAGCCACAAATCATCACTAAAGGGCCACATGTTGAGTATGACTGGTTTAGCATATGAATGAACAATACTAGCATAGGACTTGATGGTTGAATGTCCCAGTTTATTTGCTAGCTTCCATCTGTCGTCCTCACGAGATTCTACTTAAAAAAAACATTTCAAACTGCAAACAAGCAAACGGCATATTTCATAAATCTAATAATGTCACCATAAACCCTTGAGATTAAGGCATGGGTGTCAAGCAGATCGTTGAAATGCAACATTCAGATTTATTCAGCTGAAACCCTGGAGTCCACTGAAACCCTGGGATTGTTGACGGATGAATTCCATGTCCAGAAATCTGTCCCCATATTTCAGAGTTTTTTGCAGCTGTTTAAAGATTTTAGAGCCTGTGTTGTAAATGCATCTCTCCCGTCTGAGCACAAATGTCCAGAGAGCGATCTTTAGAAAGTGAATCAGAGAAGACGTGAGGGGGAGGCATTAGAGGGGGTAAAATCTCAGCTGGGCTCCTTAAGAGAGTCATCTGAATTCAGGCCTCATTCCCTCCATTGATCCGGCCGTCGAGAGGGAAACCAAAATGTTTGGCTTATTTTAGCCAATTAAGCTGTGAGAGAGCCAATTGTGCATGAGCTATTGAGCGTCTCTTGGCTCAAAGTGCTTATTGTGGCGCTGCTTGCAGAAGGATCAATTGCGGGCTCTGTGATCGGATTAGCCAGGTAATCAATGCTGGTGGCTAATATATTAACAAGGTAATTATAGCGCTGTGGAAGAGGTAACAAACGCAGCACACCATCATTCTGAGATATTACAGGCTGCAGTTAGAATGACAAAGACCCCCAGCCCCCCCGGCAGAGCCGCCTCATAATTGTGTCTTTTCTGTCTCACAGACGCTCAGTCCCAGCGCTGCCCCCTGCTGCCCCCGTGGAGAAGGTGTTAATCACATTACTAATGATAACACTTCACACCCGCTGTAGAGTGGTGCAGCAGCAGGGCCCAGACTCTGAAACCTCTCTGCCGCTCACAGCAATTATTCTCCAGCATTAACGGTGATGTCTTCAGGCTGCAGAGCCACACATCAACAGACAGGAGGGTCACACTTCCAGAGTCTAAGATAATAACAAACAGTCTGACTGTCAGCACCAGCATGGCTGCTTTCCGGGACTTTCTCTGCCTTAGGCTAGCTACAGAAACGATGCTTTAACTGTCAGAACATTCTGGTGGATAGCATCACTCCAGTTCCTGAAAACGCTACAAGTCTCAAATAGAAAACAACATATCAGACGTTAGACCGAGGCATTTTAACTTTTCATGAAAATAGTGGCTCATTTAGAATTAGATGGCAGCAACACATCTCAAAAAACTAGGGAGAGGGTCATGTGTCTGTAAACGTCTGGGAAATGAAGAGACCAGCTGATGGGAGAGGAATGTTGTCCCATTCTAGTCTGATGTAGGATTCTAGCTGCTAAACAGTCCTGGCTCTTCTCTGCTGGATTTTTCCTTCCCCGATGCTCCAAATGTTTTCAATTGCTGAAAGGTCTGGACTGCAGGCAGACCAGTTCAGGACCCGGACTCTTCCTCTGTGAAGCCATGCTGTTGTGATGGATGTGATATGTGGTTTAGCATCATCTTGCTGAAATAGTCGCAGCCTATTAAAGGCTGTTAGATGTTAGAGCTGCCCGCGCAATAGGCACTAATGCAACCCCATACCATCAGAGCTGCAGGCTTTAGACCTGAGCCAGGAGAACAAGCTGGATGCTCCCTCTCCTCTTTAGTCCCCAGGACACGGCGTCTGTGGTTTCCTCTGACCACAGAACAGTTTTCCATGTTTCCTCAGTCCATGTTAAATGAGCTTTGGTCCAGAGAAGACGGCGGTGTTTCTGGGTCCTGTTCACATATGGCTTCTTCTCTCCATGATCCAGCTTTAACTGTCATTTGCTGACAAACAATGATTTCTGGAATGTTCCTGAGCCTATGCAGTGATTTCAGTACAGAATCATGCCTGTTTTTGTGAAGTGTGAGTCCACTTAATCCTCTGAGCTGTAGTAGATGTGCAGATACAAAGAGAAGCTGGCATCTTAAAAAGTGATTTCTAAATCATCCATGGCTGCAGGGTGGACTTCTTGCAAAAACAAAAACAAAACAAAACAATCTTCGCTCAGGTCATGACCCGAGTGGTTGCCATGGTAGCTTCTTCTTCTCTCTCCTCCTTGGCAGGGTTGTAAACCAGCTACGTGCGTACTGCCACCTGCTGTTTCAGACTGAGTACAGACGCAAGTAGGCCCGGGTATGATTCGATGTTGTTAGTGTGAAAGCAAGCCAGCGGGGGGAAGGGGGAGGGGGAGGAATTCAGATCAGTAGAGTACAGGCATCGTAGGTACCATAAAAACAATAAAAACTCAGGAACCCAGCTACACAGGTTGAGACCAAGAGGACCAGCAGTTAAAAGAGACATAAAGAGGTAAAAAAAACAAGAGAAATAAAAACATTAAAAGGAGGGTAAAAGCAACCAGATGGGATAAGAGAAGCAGAACAAGAGCCGGTAAGAACGGTAAATTTGCATTGAAAGGGGAAAAATCCATTGAAGTTAAAGCTCTAGGGTGCACAGATGGTCGAGTAGTTTGGGGCGCTACCCATGTACGCGAGCGGCCGGGTTCGAATCCGGCCTGAGGCCCTTAACTGCATGTCTCTCCCTATTCTTCTCCCTGTTTCTGAGTCTATCCACTGTTCATCTCTAAAGGCATGAAAAGGCCCAAAAATAAATCTTAAAAAAAAAAAAAAACGAAGAAGAAGATAAAGCTCTATACAAATGAGGCATTAAAACTGATGAATCTAAGAGTGAAAGCAGAAAGAGAGCAAATAATGAAGTGGACAGAAACATTAAAGGGGTGAGATAAAATATGAAATGAAATAAAAGAAGAGTAAAAATAGGAGTAACTGTTCAAAAAAAGGGCCAAATAAAACCATTAAAACCAATTAAGAAGACATCATCACATAAAAGCAAGTCTGTAAAAACGCACTTTAAGAAGTGATTCATAAGAACTGACTGACTCTGCATGCCCTATCTCCTCAGGTAGGTTGTTCCAAAGTCCAGGAGCCCTTATTGAAAATGCTCCATTGCCTTTAGTTTTAAGTCTCGACTTTGGAACGACCAGGACGTTCCCACCTGAGGATCTAAGGTTGCGCGCTGGGACAAAGGGGATTTAAAGTTCTATTATATAATTTTGACACCAGACCCTTTAATGCAGGGGTGTCAAACTCCATCAGAGAAGGAGCCGGATTCTGACTTAAGGTCTAACCTGAGGCAGGGTCCACGTTTTACCAAACTGTCAACTTCATTTTCACCAGGAATGAATTATGGGGGGAAAATTAGCACTGATGATGAATGATTTTAAAATTTAAAAAGTCAGATGGATTAGTTAAAAGGCTCAAAATCTGAGATAAAGAGTCAAACTTACTAGTGCAAAAGGTCAAAAACTGAAATTAGATGTTAAAATAATGCTTTTAATAGGTAAATAAATAAAAAGGACATAACAATCATGTTTTGAGGCAAAAATATGACTTAAAATTTAAAATGGTGCACCTGCAAGGTCAAAATAAGAGATAAAGGCTGAAATAACAAACTGACAAAGTCAAAACATGAGATAAAAGACAAAATTATAAATTGAAAAAGCTTAAATATTAGACTCAAAACTATAAGTTAAAAATGTCAAAAAGTCAAAATAATAAATGTAAAGGTTAGATTATGAAATGTAAGTCCAAATAAAAGATTGAAGTCATAATTTTGCAATGAAAATTTTAAAATATGAAATGAAAACACAAATGATTTTCTTTTCCCATATTTCTTTTTTTCAGGATATTTAATATCATCAAGGTTAAGTCTGCAGACCTCATATTTTAGGGCCAGTTATAATAAGAATATGATATGATTTTGTGGGCTGGGTGTAACTGTACCATGGGCAGGATTTGGTCCCCGGGCCTTGAGTTTGACACCCCTACTTTAGTATCTTAAAAGTAACAAGTCAAATCTTAAAGTCAATTCTAAAACTAATGGGTAGCCAAGGTAAAGACGCTAAAATCAGGGTGATGAGATAAAACCAGTTAGAAGCCTGGCTGCTGCATTTTGTACTAGTTAAAGGCGAGAGAGGGATTTTGGATGAGAGTAGAGAGTTGCACTAGTCCAGATGGGAAAAAATGAGTGCATGGATTACCTTTTCCATATCTGACTGGTAGAGAATTGGTTTTGTTTTGGCAATTGTGCGTAAGTGAAAAAAACATGACTGTATAACTTTATTGATGTGTGTTGTGATCAACAGAACCTGCAGTGGCTTCTTCATTAGACCAGCGATATTCACCATGTGGCTCTGGAGCCACATGTGGCTCTTTTGTGATTATTTGTGGCTCTTTTATGTCTTTATTACCTCCGCCAAGCAGGTTATGTGATCGGGGGGGGGGTTTGTTAGTTAGTTTGTTACATTGTCTGTTAGCAACATAACCTAAAAAGTTGTGGACGGATTTTGATGAAATTTTCAGGAAATTTCAGAAATGGCATAAGGAAGAACTGATTAGATTTTGGGAGTGACCCAGATCACCATCTGGATCCAGGAATTTTTTTTAAGGATTCTGTACTATCGGGAGATAGGGCTAATGGCGGAGGTGTGAGCTGTTACCACTTTACACCAGGAGATGGCGGACATGATTAACCTCAATCCCAGCAGCATTTTTGGTTGTTTTTCTATTCAAAGTTTTGGAGTTTATAGAGTTTGAAAGACACACACCCGCCGAGGAGACGAGTTGGAGCGTAACAGAGAGAAAGACAGCAAATTGTAGCGAGAATACTCACAATGCTGGGAGGAATAGAGGAATATTCACCCTCTACCATGACTTCCAGTCATCCAGTGAGACCATGGGTGAGACTGTCTGTGCATCTGTTGGCACCAGCAGGCAATGCCTCCACCATGACAGTCCACCTGTGACAAAGCCAAAGCTTTGCCCCACCGTGTTTCCACCCCACCAGGGAGGGAGTATTCAGTGAATACTGTAGTGGGGGGCACATGGGGACGGATCCATGAATTTAGTACAGGATTCTTCACTACTGGGAGATAGGACTACTGCCAGAGGTTTGTGTTCTCTGAGTGCTTTTCTAGTTTTAAATATTAATCCCCCAGAAAACCTTGAAGAAGAGAATCTTTATCTCTTCTTTTAATATATCTTGCCACTTTTCTCTCATTTAAGCTATGCTTTGTCACTAAATACCACTTTTTCCCTACTTTTTGCCCATTTTTTTTTTCAATTTTTGCCCATTTAAGCTACCTTTTGCCATTAAATACCACTTGTTTCCTGTTCTCCATTTTTGCCACTTTTTTTTTGCCATTTTTTCCCATTTTGCCATTTTTTATTTACCCTTTTTTTGCTACTTTTTGCCCATTTAAGCTGCCTTTTGCCATTAAATACTACTAGTTTCCAATATTTTTGCCCATTTCTGCCACTCTTGACTGCTGTTTGCCCATTTCAGTCACTTTTCACTCAATTTTTTTGCCTTGTTTTTACCACTTTTGTAACCATATTTTTTTTGCCACCTGTAACTCATTTTTGTAACTTGTCACACATTTTTTGCCACTTTCTCTTTTTCCATGTTTTCTCTCCATTTTCACCCGTTTTTATCCATTTTTGCTGCTTTTGGACTGTTTTTGCCATCTTTAACATGTTTCTATTGCTACTTTAAGTCGTTTTTGCCACTTTTCACCTCTTAGATTGCGGCCCTTGCAAAGGTATTTTTTTTTAACAATTTGGCTCTTTGGTTGAGCAGGGTTAAATAACCCTGCATTAGACTGAACCTGCTATTTAACGGTAAATTAAAGGTAAAAACAGAGGGAGAGATATCTGATACCATGGGGTGAGACGTCCAAGGCTGAAGGTCTTCAGCACACATTCCCTCCACGTTCACACACTGATGGTGAGGCTGCTGTAGAGCGGTTGTCAGTCTAATCTAATCCCATTCATACCCAGCCCACATATCTGAAGCCTGCACGCAGAGATTGTTCTCACACCTAAGATCTTTCTCCGGGACAGTTTGACCCCTGACTCTAAACTATCTCCAACATTCACCGCAAACGCTGCTTAAAGAAACACACTGATCACATGACCCACCTCCAGAGTCATGGAGCGACCAGGAGACAGACAGAGATGCCCAACAGTCCCAGGTATCCTGGTCTCACTGTTTCCAGGATCAGAAGAAGTGCAGGTTTCTGTGTCAGACTGGAGAGAGTAACTGGTGGAGGCGTTGTTTACTGGTTGGGTAAGAGAGACCAGCAGAGAAACCACATTGTGGATGAAGTAAAACAGTAATTATGAGGTTTTCTCACATGCTCTTTCACAACGCCGCCCATTCAGAGGAAAGCAGAGGCATTCTTTCAGCCTCATGGACATTCCTGCCAAGGTCGAAATCTCCATTGCTAATCTGAACTTTGCATAAGTGCTTATGATGGTGGCGTGGATTCAGCCTGGTTATTGTTTTTTCACTAAAGTAAAGCAAAGCTGAGAAAATTCCTGGGTAAATATAAACTTTGCTTAAGTACTTATACGGCTGTTTTCTCTCTCCCATATGGCAGCCAAAGGCACAAAGCCTCGGGGGGAATACCAAGCAGCTCCACTAAGCCCCCCGTTCTCCTCCTGCAGACAAAGACGCAGCTCTTCAAAGCAGCGCGGCCTTTAAACAGTTAAAAGCAGTGAGCGCCTTTACACATGACGCTGTTTGAGGATACTTAGGCCCGTAACATCTCCCACACTCCCGATGACCAGCGTCTGAAAAGAAGACTCAGGGACAAACCCTCAGCTTCAGCTGTCTCTTTAACGTGAGGACAGTCTCAGTCGCTCTGTCTGCAAACTCCTGTCATTTTTCTGTCATGACTTTCACCCGAGCAACGTTAGGCCCTCTAAAAGTTCCAGTTCTCAGCTCTGTTAGCCTCTTATGGTTGATGTGGACACAACCTGGACTCCTACAGAGGCTGACCTTTATCAGTCAGGCGGCCCAGGTCTGTGAGTGTGACTGTGCTGTGATTTAACCGACGTGTTCAGCTCTACTCCTCCCTCTCCTTAGCCCTGTGAAGCTACGGCTCCAGAAGCTACAGAAGCTACAGAAGCAGAGTTGGTACCGTACTACGTCATAATAAAGCACGTCTGTGATTGTACTGGAAAGTACTGCTTCTGTGGACTGCACGGCGGTACAGCGGTTAGCGCTTAGGTGGGTTCTCTCTAGGTTCTCCGGCATCCTCCAACCACCCAGTACATGCTCATTAGGTTATTTGGAGACTCTAAATTGGCGGTATGTGTGAGTGGTTTTAGTCTCTTTATGTCAGCCCTGACTGACCAGTCCAGGTAGATCCCGCCTCTCGCCCAGTGACAGCTGGGATAGGCTCCTCCCCCCTGACCCCAGTAGGGATAAACAGTGTAGAAAATGGATGGAGAATTGTGATTGTGATAAAGATATAATCCATAAATGAATCTACATGCTTGGTTATTAGAGAAAATGCAGAGAATAATGTTAGCATGTATTTCTCAACTAAATCATACAAAAATTAACCCTTAGAGGGGTCAGAGGTCATTTGGCAGCTTTCTGGGTCATGTTTTCATTACCTTACTGGACAGAACTGGACTGAACCAAACCGGACTGGATCAAACCAGACTGGAACAAACTAAAGCGACCAAAATGGACTGAACCAAACCAGACTGACCTAAAACATACTGGACCAAACCAGAACAGACCAAACCAGACTGAACCAAACCAGACTGGACCAAACCAGCCTGGACCAAACCAGACTGAACCAAACCAGACTGACCTAAACCATACTGGACCAAACCAGAACAGACCAAACCAGACTGAATCTAACCAGACTGACCCAAACCAGACTGGACCAAACCAGCCCGGACCAAACCAGACTAAACCAAACAAGACTGAACCAAACCAGACTGGACCAGACCAGACTGGACCAAACCAGCCCGGACAAAACCAGATTATACCAAACAAAACTGAACCAAACCAGACTGGACCAGACCAGACTGGACCAGACCAGACTGAACCAAACCAAACTGGACCAGACCAGACTGGACCAAACCAGACTGGACCGGGCCAGACTGGACTTAACCGAACTGGACCAAACCAGACAGGACCAAACAAGACTGAATCAAACCAAACTATACCAAACCAGACTGACCCAAACCAGACTGGACCAAACCAGGCCAGACCTGACCGAACTGGACCAAGCCAGACTGGACCAGACTAGCCCAAACTAGACTGTACCAAATCAGACTGGACCAAACCAGACTGAACAAATCCAGACTGGACCAGACCAGACTGGACCAAACCAAACTGGACCAAACCGGACTGGACCAGACCAGACTGGACCAAGCTCAGTAGTTGTATACCATTTTAATCCCAGTCTTCATGTTGGTATAGAGCAGCTTTAATGACATAAACTACCAGAGCCTCAGAGCATCTTTTATCTGTACTGTCCTCATGTTGGTATAGAGCAGCTTTAATGACATAAACTACCAGAGCCTCAGAGCATCTTTTATCTGTACTGTCCTCATGTTGGTATAGAGCAGCTTTAATGACATAAACTACCAGAGCCTCACAGCATCTTTTATCTGTACTGTCCTCATGTTGGTATAGAGCAGCTTTAATGACATAAACAACCAGAGCCTCAGAGCATCTTTTATCTGTACTGTCCTCATGTTGGTATAGAGCAGCTTTAATGACATAAACAACCAGAGCCTCAGAGCATCTTTTATCTGTACTGTCCTCATGTTGGTATAGAGCAGCTTTAATGACATAAACTACCAGAGCCTCACAGCATCTTTTATCTGTACTGTCCTCATGTTGGTATAGAGCAGCTTTAATGACATAAACTACCAGAGCCTCAGAGCATCTTTATCTGTACTGTCCTCATGTTGGTATAGAGCAGCTTTAATGACATAAACAACCAGAGCCTCAGAGCATCTTTTATCTGTACTGTCCTCATGTTGGTATAGAGCAGCTTTAATGACATAAACTACCAGAGCCTCAGAGCATCTTTTATCCATGCTGTTCTCACACTGAAACTCGTGTCGGTTTTCTTTTTTTCTCAGGACTTGTAGAAGTTGTTGGCTCCTCTCGCTGGCTTTGGATTTTTGTGTATTTGTGCGGATTGCAACATAGCAGAACATATGAGAACTGTTTACCAAGTAACACTCAGCAAAGCCTTCCATCTGGATAAGTGAGCGTCAGCCCGGTGCATGCTGGGAGATTAGGCTGAGCCTGCTTGGCTAAATTCAATATTTACAGAGGAGGCTGCTGTCAACACAAGGCTGTAACTGTTAGCCTGTATGATAATACTAACTCTACCTGAGGATTTCTTCATTCCACAGTCTCAATCTCTAAACTTTAGAAGAGAAAATGTCCTTTTAATGGCACTTCTTCCTCACATGTTCTTCTTCACATGTTAAATTAGTAAGGACACCACAGAGAGGATGGATGTGGAGGTTTGTGTTTATGGCTGTAGACCAGATGAGGACAGATACAGACCTTTATGCTGGACTCTTCTGGAACACGTCTGTGGGTAAACCTGGAATATCAGCCTCAATATAGAGAGAGACCTCCTGCATGGAGGAGAAGATCTTTGATGGAATCTCTGTTTACAGCATGTTATCACGCTACAGCATCCATCCATCCATCCATCCATCCATCCATCCATCCATCACTCCAACCATCCATCCATCCATCATCCATCCATCCATCTATCCATCCATCATCCATCATACATCATCCATTCATCCATCCATCCATCCATCCATCCATCACTCCATCCATCCATCTATCCATCCATCATCCATCATACATCATCCATTCATCCATCCATCCATCCATTACTCCATCACTCCATCCATCATCCATCATCCATCCATCCATCACTCCATCCATCATCCATCATCACTCTATCCATCCATCCATCCATCCATCCATCCATCATCCATTCACCAACCATCGATCATCCATCCATCCAGGTTATATTATTTGTTGTAGAAGGTCATAGAGTTTGACCATGTTTGTTTTTTGTGTGTTTGTGTTTGTTTGTCTGTGTGTTTGTGTTTGTTTGTCTGTGTGTTTGTGTTTGTTTGTCTGTGTGTTTGTTTGTTTTTTATGTGTTTGTGTGTTTGTTTGTTTGTTTGTCTGTGTGTTTGTTTGTTTGTTTGTTTGTTGGTCTGTGTGTTTGTGTGCGTGTGTGTTTGTTTTTTTGTTTGTTTGTTTGTTTGTCTGTGTGTTTGTTTGTTTTTTATGTGTTTGTGTGTTTGTTTGTTTGTTTGTTTGTCTGTGTTTGTTTGTTTTTTATGTGTTTGTTTGTTTGTTTGTTTGTCTGTGTGTTTGTTTGTTTTTTATGTTTGTTTGTTTGTTTGTTTGTTTGTCTGTGTGTTTGTTTGTTTGTTTGTTTGTCTGTGTGTTTGTGTGTGTGTGTTTGTGTGTGTGTGTTTGTTTTTTGTTTGTTTGTTTGTTTGTTTGTTTGAGCTTACATGTAAACAGACAGTACTTGTCCTGGTGATAAAGGGAAGAGCTACAACAATGACATTCTGTTCCGAGTCCCTTTTATGTCAAATTTTAAAATTCCACTGTTTTCAGTAAGAAAGCTTTTGTTTTATTTTGGACTTTTGTGTTTAATTAAAAGTGATTGATTTCCTGTTTGAAAACAGACAAGCTCTTATTTTGAAAGATGATAGATTACGACATGAATGTAACCAGATGGATCTTAAAGGAAACAAGGGCTGTTAACACAGGGTTCAGACGGCTCCTGTCAGCTGTCTGAGATTCTAAATCAGACATGAAGGAGCAGAGGAGGACTAGTTTTATATCACAGGGATACTGATGTAGATTAGCCAGAAAGTAATTAAAAGGACAATAAAGCATTGAATTCATTGCCTTTAACAAAACTGAGTGCAATAATTCTGGGCCTTTAATTATACAGTGATGCTGACAGTCCAAAGGACACATAGCAGAGTGGACATCCACGCACCCAGCACCAAAAATTTAGTCTCCCTCATGAGAACTAAACTTCTCATCTGTTTATATCAGCAAGGATCTATTTTTAATCTCTTCCTCCTCATGGTTGGTCATCTATAGTTTAAATCTTAGTTTCAGACAAAATTAACTCTGCTGTCTTCTTCTCTCTGATATTCTTTCCTTTTGAATTCTCCTTACCTGTTGAAGAATCCATATTTAACATGAAAGTTTGGCAGGTTTAACAGAGGTAACCGAGTGAAGGGCCTTTAAGTAGGACTTTTCTCTACCAAACCCTAGTGTGATTGCTCCTTTCTTTCCCTCCACACCTCTACACTAACATCAGTGGGTGCCTCAGCACATTTACATCAGTACCTGCCCGATACTGTAGGTGGCAGTATGCACTGAGACGGTTTCAGAACCACCACAGAGATGAAGGAGCATGGGGCTTCCACACAGCTGTTGCTATGGAAACCCATTCATGAACCTGCTGCAGTTTTAGTGTTTACATTAATGCCAGAGGAAGTTCAGAACTCTTCAGCTATGGAATCAGCAGAGACTTGGAGACTTTTACCCATGATCCTCAGCAGGGGTTCAGTTCTGCTTCATGGCTGAGTTGCTGTTGTTCCTAAACTCTTCCACTTTCTAATAATATCACTGAAAGCTGACTGTGGAATATCCAGCAGGGATGAAGTTTCACCAACCGTCTTATGTCAAAGGTGGCATCATCACAGAACCACGCTGGAAGTCTCTGAGTTCTTCAGAACGGCACAGTGCAGATGTTTGAGACTGCATGGACAGGTGAGGATGTTATTCACCTGTGGGTCTGGCTGAAACACCTGAATTCAATCATTAACAGGTGTGGACAGACACTTTTGTCCATATAGCGTATTAATCTACTTCCTCCATACACATCTGCTGTGGAGCTCAGAGGATGAGGGCTGCACAGACCTGAGGAGGTTTAAGAATCCGCTCTAGACAACATGAACCCTGGACCTTTACCTGACTGTGGTACATTTGCGTTCACACTGACCTAAGTGAACTCTGGACTTTGGGCTCAAGTGCTCCTGGATCAGGCCTGGACTCCTGCTGTAAAAGCATCCATGGCAGCTGTCTGAAGGTGTTTTTATTGTAATTGGTATGAATTTTAACTCTAAACCAGCGCCATTAAATGCCCGGAAAGGTGTACATGTGACTTTTCTAAGGAGTCTGGGAGCGTGCCAGTTTAAAACAATCAAACAGCCTGAATGATCATGTATACATGCAGAGAATCAGAGCATCTGCTCTCACAAAGGACCTGTCTCCTCCACAGAGTCTCCTGCTTCCTCCAGTTTATTTATTAGGGAAGAGCAGCTCTCCCAACTTCAGACAAATGTTTGTTTTCTGAACCATCTGTCTAGCACCGGAGCCGAGAAAGAAAACAGAGAGGAGAAGAAGAGAGAGGAGGCAGAGGAGGTGGGGGGGTCCACTCTCTATTCATGGAGCTTAACCAGCCATGAGATCGCTCTGGAATATCAAACACACGGACCTCCCCCTCCTCTCCATCCCTGCCCTCCTCATCTCCATGGAACATGTTTCCACGGCAACTCCGGAGGAGGTCGGAGGTCAGGTGTGGCGTAGGGTGGGGCGGGTGGGCATCTGAACCTGGGTCCATCTGGATGAGTGACCTGACATAATCAGATATCAATCCTACTCTACACGTGGGGCAGAGCTGGAGCGCGAGGATGCTGCTGGGAGGAAAGGAGCCACCGGCCATCCTTTGGTACCGACTTTTACAGCATTAAACATCATGGAGGAAAGAGGGGGAGGATGCTGCTGAGAGGAAAGGAGCCACCAGCCATCCTTTGGTACCGACTTACAGCGTCTAAAATCATGGAGGAAAGAGGGGGAGGATGCTGCTGAGAGGAAAGGAGCCACCAGCCATCCTTTGGTACCGACTTACAGCGTCTAAAATCATGGAGGAAAGAGGGGGAGGATGCTGCTGAGAGGAAAGGAGCCACCAGCCATCCTTTGGTACCGACTTACAGCGTCTAAAATCATGGAGGAAAGAGGGGGAGGATGCTGCTGAGAGGAAAGGAGCCACCAGCCATCCTTTGGTACCGACTTACAGCGTCTAAAATCATGGAGGAAAGAGGGGGAGGATGCTGCTGAGAGGAAAGGATGGTTGGTGGAAAATATATATAAATGAATTCATCATAAAAGTAATCCAACTCTGGGCCAGGTCACACCCTCGCCCTATGATGGAGACCAGGGGTTCTCAACATTGGGGTCAGGACCCATTTGGGGTCACGAAACACTGAGACGGGGTCTCCAGATGCCTCAAAAAAACTAGGAACATTTTTGAATGACACTGTTGCCACTTTACACCAATTTGCCTAATTTTAACCTGTTTTTATCACTTTTTACCACCAATTTTGTCAATTTTAACACATTTTTGCAACTTAAAACCCATTTTTTTGTCCATTTTAAACCCTTTCACCACTTTTTTCTGCCTGTTTTTGCAAATTCTAAAATAAATGTTGCCACTCTCTGCCTAATGGTGCCTCTGTTGGCACATTATTGCCACTATTAACCCCTTTTACCACTTTTTAAGCCACATTTCACAATTTAGCCAGTTTCTGACTGTTTCTGCCTCAGCTAACCCTTTTTAACCAGTTTATATCAATTTTCATCCCATTTCGCCAATTTCACCATTTCAGCCACTTTTGAATCCCCCTTCACCACTAATTATGCACTTTTTTGCCACTTTAACCCATTTTTGCCATTTTTGGTTATTTTTTGCCAATTTTTTCACATTTTTGGCATTTCTAAGCCATTTCTGCTACTTTTAAAATCTAATTTCACCACCTTTCCCACCATTTTTGGCCATTATTAACCCATTTAGCTATCTTTTACATTTTTAAGGGGGCTTCTTACTACACAAATGAATTTAAATTTGTTTCTTTGATAAGAGTGGTTATTATTCAGGTTGAAAATAAAAGACCACAGCTTAACTTTACGATATACCATGATTTTTCTTTGGCCCCCAGTTTGGCTGGGCCCCAGAAAGCTGTCCTATTGTCTCCGCATGACTATTCTTGAATAATCATGGCTGTGTTCAGCCACCTTCAGGTACAGTGGGGGTCCTCGGTCTCTGGCACCTTTATTTGGGGGTCGCGGGCTGAACAGGTTGAGAACCGCTGCTGTAGACCAGGGGTCATCAAGTACATTTGCTCGAGGGCCAGATTTAGTCTTCACAGAGACTCTGGGAGCCAGATGTTCAAATAAACAGAAATGAAATAAAGATTTTGGTCAGATTAGACATATTATTGAGCATTTGTATTTTCTCAAGGAGACAGGCACGCCCACAGAATTGGCTGGGCCCCTGAATATATCAGAGAATGGGCCCTCCCCACTTGTGATTTAACAGCATTATTGATTCATTTTGACACTTTTTAACCCCTTTTCACAACTTCATTCGGACATTTCTGCAACATTTTTGCCCCTCTTAACACATTTTTGATCATTTTTGCCACTTTTCACCCATTTTGCAACTTTCCTGCCCATTATTGTCTCTGTGTGCCACTCTTTAAACCACTTTCACTATTTTTCCAGGCTATTTTTGCTATATTTTGGCACTTTTAACACATTATTTATATTTTTTGCCTGTTTAACCCATTTTAAACAACTCTTCCTGCTCATTTTTAACCATTTTGAGCCATTCTTTTATCAATTTTTGACACTTTTTTATCTATTTAAGCCACTTTTTACCCTCTTTTTATCACTTTTTCTGCACCATTTTTACCACTTTTAACTAATTTGTGAAACTTTATGTAGGGGCGTAGCTGAGGATTTTGGGCCCGCAGAGAGAATATTACACAGGGCCCCCCATAACCAGCTAGCCAAGCAACAAATGTTGCCTCATTTTTACAGATATCTATGCATTTAAATGTACTTCTGAACCATAATTTCCCAATATGAGAGCATTTTTTTTTACTATGGTTAAATTAAATTTACTTGCAACATTTAGGGTTGCTGGACTATACCATGTGGACTTTTTTAAAGGAGGAGCAGGGCCCCCCAGTATTTTATTTCAATCTATTTGATCTAAATTTCAGTCTGTTGAACATTTATTTAGATCAGTGTTACTCAACCCTGATCAACCAAATAGCCAAATTGTTGAAAAATGCCTTTACAAGAGCCACAATGTCATTGGTGAAAAGTGGCAAAAACTGATTAAAGTTGCTATTAGAATAAGTTTAAGGTGTCAAAAAATGGTCAAATAGCGGCAAAAAGGGGTCCAAAAGGGGCAAAGTAGGCATAAGATGGCAAAAAGTGAGTGAAAATTGAAAAAACAGGGAGAAAAAGTGGCAAAATAGGACAGAAAGTGGCAAAATTGGTGAGAAATTACCCCAAAATGAGTTACAAGTGGCAAAAGAAAAGCCAAAAAATAGCAAAAACATGAGTGTAAAAGTGACTTAAATGGGCAAGAATGCTGAAAACAATAGCATTTAATGGCAAAACTTGGCTTAAAGTGGCCAAAAAGGGAAAAAATTGCAACTTGTAAATAAAAGGATAACAAAGGCAAAAAAAAAACTGGTGGAAAAAATAGGATAGAAGTAGTAAAATCAGGCAAAAAGTGGCAAAAAGAAATGGCAAAAGTGGGGTTAAAGTCATAAAAATGGATTAAAAGTGGCAAAAAAAAGGGAAAAAAATGTTAAAAAATTGTAAATAAGGATTCAAACTGATGACTGTGACTTGCAATGGATAATTTCCCTTTATAAAGGTTTTCTGGGGGAATAATATTTCAAATCAAGACATAAAAGAGCCACAAATGGAGTATCACTGATTTAGATGCTTTTGATTTAATAATGACACTAATAACTATGAAAAATGAATAAAAACACACTTCAGGGCCCCTCCCTGCTATGGGCCCGGGTAACAAGTTTTATCCTGTTTCTTTGCAATTTTTGCCCATTTCAGCTGCCTTTTGCCATTAAATGCCACTTTCCCCCCATTTTCCCTCCTTTTTCAGCTTTGTGCCCATTTTACTCACTTTCACCACTTGGATTATGGCTCTTGGGATGGCATTTTTCAACATGTTGACTCTTTGGTTGAGCAGGGTTAAATAACACTGTTCTAAGGATTACCACACATCAAAATGCCCTATACTGATGCTAAGTAGGTATAAAGGGGGTCTTAGACCACGCCCCTTAAATCAGACATGTGCTGGTTGGAGTTTTCCCTGAAAGCATCCCTGGATTTTTGTAATCCTTCATCCTAGGGTGACTGTGCTAAAGCATCATCACTGAGAAACTGAATGAGAGAATATGAGCGTGAAGGACTGAGGATTCACAGAGACAGAACCTCCTAAAGGCCAGCACATGTCCTCCAGCCTGTGGACGGGAATGTGAAGCTGTTTTCATGTGAAATAACTCTAATTATGCTGCAGAACACCGCCGGAGGACACGGCCCAGAACAATGCTGCTCCAAAGACTTAAACACTGTCAGCTGTGCTCACACTGTCCATGCATTCAAACACTGTTTACTCCCCAAACCTGGCCCCCGAGTCATTACAGGCCCCTCCTGGCCGTCTTTATCTCCCCTCTGATAGGGAGGTGTGGGAGAGTACATATTTGCCCTGGAAAGGTGGGAAATTTCACCCAGGCTTGTTGGTAAATACTCTGTTATCAGCGCCTCTCTGCGTTCATTCAAACATGTTGTAACTAATGGGACAGGAGCGTGCTGCAGCTAAAGACAGAGTTCAGGAATATCCACGGTTCATCTGCAGAGAGATTCCTGCAGCCAGGTTAAAACAGAGAGACCGGTACTCAGGTCATTTGATCCTGTTATGATCCTTCTCCCAGTCTTGATCCTGGTCAGGATCTGCACTCAGAGAAACCTGCTTTAAATACTTCCATTTCTTATAATTACATCTCATTCACCTGAAATTTTAAATCTGAGCTAAAGAGACTGTCTCCGGTCCAAACGTCCACTTTTCTGTCTTCATTGTAGAAGTCCGCTCCTCTCATTCCTCTGGACTTGATCAGACCTATTTTATATGGAAGCCCCCTGCCACCCTTAAAAAAGGATAAACATGTAGTCAGGCAATTATTAGGAGAAATTAAGTTTAAAAAATAGATAAATAAATGAAAGTCCAAATTGTGAGATAAAAATTCATAATTTTAAGATAAGGAGTCAAGATTGAAATAAAAGTCACCATTATGTGATTAAAAACAACTGAAGATGGAGTTAAAAAGTTGTAAAATTCAGATACAATTCTGAAATGTGATTAAAAAATGGAATCAGATGATAAGAAGTCAAAATTCTGAGATTAAAATGTCAAAATTATGTAACAAATTTAAAAATCACAACATAAGTAAAAAAATTTCTGATAAAATTCATAGTTATTATATGAAAGTGACAGGTTATGAAATTTAAAAAGCATAATTCTGAGATAAGAAAAATTAAACAGAGACAAAAAGTCAAAACTATGAGACTAAAAGGCATATGTAGGCGATACAGATGATCATTTTCAGACAAAAACATACAATCGATAAAAAGTCAGGACTGTTGGTAAAAAAAAAAACCCATCAAGATAAAAGGAAAAAAAAGGAAATTATTAGGCACAATTCTGAGATAGACCCTGAAAATGACCACACCTGTACATCAACATAGAGCAGCGTTTCTGCTAGATGTTTTTGTCCACGGTCAAAATGGCCAACAGTCCTCAAAAATTCATTTATAACAACTAGCGGACATTTGCTTTAACATTATTTTGCTGCATTAACAGCAGCAAAACATATAAATCTGATATTCTGTGATACATCGATACATACAAGTCTGAGCTAAACGAGACCGAGGACACATTTTTATTTCCAGACAGCTTGGAAATCCGACCATCCTGGTTTATTTGGACTAGTCCCGAAAAGACAAAAGCTCCACAGCATATTGTCAGTCCAGTCCTCCTCTCATTAACGGCTTATCCAAGACTCCTTCTGCTAATTAGCCAGGACATCCTGAGCATTAACAACCAGCTACGTTGAAGAGAGACAGAGCCTTCGTTATCAGCTCCAAGCGGTCCATGCCGTTTTGTACGATATGATTCTGTGTTGACTACTATCCAACTTTATCTGAGGATTGGTCATAGGTAGTTTATAGAAGTCCACTACAATTCTGCTCAGCATAAGCCTCTCTCTCTCTGCTGCTGCTGCATTGGTGTTTATGACGTCTAACTATACAGTTCCCTTTGTTTCAGCCTCTTCATTATGCGCAGCGATGACACAAAATTCCTCCATACTGCTGATGATATTAAGCCTTTGGTTAACCAGGAAAACCTCACTTAGATTAAAATTCTGCTTTATGAGAAAGTTCTGGTCAAACTTTCCCTGGATAGTCTCCAGCAGTACTGAGCACGCTCAGAGAGAAGGCTTGGGTTTGACATCATGCATACATAATTAGCCATGTGCTTGCCGTCTGAGGAGATAAACAACCCCTGCACCGCAGGACAGTAGGTGTAGTAAGATTAGGCTACTTTTAGTTTATATTAACGCATTCTTGCAACATTTCTTCTAGGTTACACAAAATATAATATGAAAGTATTTAGTATTTACTTATCTGGTCATTGGCATGTTTTCTGCCGGACATTTTGACCGGTTACATTTTTATCTGCCGGACTTCCGCCCTTTTTACCGGCAAATGCCAGCTAACGGAAACTCAGATGTAGAGGTTTTTTCTTTAATCAGAAGTCAGAAGTTTGGTACACACTTTAGAGATGTTCAAATGTTCATGAACTGTCCCTTTATCAGTGGAGACCATTTCTTCTCTCATTCTGATCCTGAGTGGTTGATCATTTCCAACCATTTGTTCAGTTTGTTGAATGTTCCAGAGGTTTCTGATGGTCCTGGTCTTGGACATCCTCTCTCAGATGGAGAGTTTGGATTCGTGCCCATGGCTCTGTTTAAAATGATTCTGTTACACTAGGATGACATATAATCCTTATTTTCCTCATTCATTGGTTGTTCTTAAACCAGGCACAGGTTTTAATTGAAACTGGGTTTTGCCTCAGCCCATCCAATGGTGATCAGACCTTCTGACCTCCTGAGCCTGCTGGTGACATCATCAGTGTGTGGCGTGCTGTGATGAATAAACCCTGTTCTACATTATTGAGACTGTCAGCGACCAGGCACGCAGCAGTCACTGCAAACAGACGATTCATTAGCAGGAGTGCAGAACATTTAAGAAGCTGTCAGAGGTCAGACTCATTACTGTCAGATCTGCCGTCTCCAGCTTTTTATCGACCATGAACCATGATCTTTGAGGACCTGGCGGGGTAGCTGAGGTAAAGCTGG
Source organism: Cheilinus undulatus (assembly GCF_018320785.1). Classification (NCBI taxonomy): domain Eukaryota; kingdom Metazoa; phylum Chordata; class Actinopteri; order Labriformes; family Labridae; genus Cheilinus; species Cheilinus undulatus. Next base: position 2,351,891 of record NC_054872.1, read on the forward strand.
AAGACAAAAATCTAAATTCAGGATTGTTGTTATTAACAGACCGAACATTTTAAACATATATGAGGTCTGGAGAAGATTTGCTATGATGGATCTGCTTTTTTAGAAATACCAGAGCACCACTGTGATGACCTTCTTCTAGCTCTGTCCATTATTCTGTCCTAGAACTAAAGAAAGGAAACTTTTCTTTTTAAACTCAGCACTGAAATAGGTTTTTGGTATGGCTTTCATTTGATGCACACCTTTCCCTGTTCTTTACAGTTCCTTGGAGCATGAGGCCCCTGGCAGTGCCCTGCCTTTGTCTAACAGTAAAACTGAGGACGCTATCGACACATCCTCCACAGGTGGAGAAAGGAGAGGCTGATGGAGATACAGAAAAATGGCTTACGTCCTTTTTGGTGACTAATAACAGCTGTTGGTTTCAGCCTTTATCCATTCAGGAGAATATGGTGGAGGAGAAGGTGGAGGGTCCCCTCAGGGTGTTTTTACAGCCAGCTGGCTCTAGACTGGGACCAGGAGGATGTTAGTGAAACAGAAGCCTCTGGCATACAGATCTGGCTCTGCTTCAGTTTAATGGCTTCTCAGTTAGTTTTCTCCTGCTGAGAGGTTACTCCACCCCACCCCAACATGACTGAGTGTAAAGAGGCAGGGTCTCTCAGGGGTAAAGATGGGCAGAGGTTCAGTCTAAAAATGTTCCTCAATTTCAGAAAAATATTCCTCAATATAAAATAGTGAAGACGTTGTATCTCCCACCATCCACAGTCCATAATATCATCAACAGACTTAGAGAGTCTGGATGGGACAAGGCTGAAGGGGCCCTCAGGGGCCACTGCATTAAAATCAGGCATGATTCTGTACTGAAATCACTGCATGGGCTCAGGAACAGTCCAGAAATCATTGTCTGTCAACACAGTTGGCTGTGCCATCCACAAATGACAGTTAAAGCTGGATCATGGAGAGAAGAAGCCATATGTGAACAGGATCCAGAAACACCAGCGTCTTCTCTGGACCAAAGCTCATTTAACATGGACTGAGGAAACATGGAAAACTGTTCTGTGGCCAGAGAAAACCACAGACGCCATGTCCTGTGGAATAAAGAGGAGAGGGAGCATCCAGCTCTTTCTCTCGCTCAGGTCTAAAGCCTGCATCTCTGATGGTATGGGGTTAGACAATCACTTGACTTCTGTATTTATTTACATTTTACACAGTGTCCCAATGTTTTTGGAAATGGGGTTGTATATGCATGATTCGGAAGTTTTTCTGATACCCTCATGTTGTCTTGAAACATTGTGACTGTATCACTCTACTATGACATAGGTTCATTGTGTGGATGTTTGTCAGCCTGATGCTGATGCAGAAAACCGTCCTTGTGTTTAATATGACAAACTGAAAAAACAACCATATCTGACCATACTAGCGCTGAGTGATGTAGAAATGTGTGCATCACATCTGATGAAATGGTTTCAGAAGCCATTTGTTGATCCAGTGGCCTCAGTCTCATGTGTTGCCATGGTAACTCCCCGAGCGGTGGCATCAGGATCAGTGTGGTCCAATGACCCGCTGAAGGAAACACAGGTCGCTACAGCACACAAACAACCATATGGCGGTGTGGGTGTTTTAAAAACCAGCGTGCTGCTGGGAAATAACTGTCAACAACAGCAGCAAACAGTGGGCGGGCTGTGAATGTTGATGAGCCAACTCTGGCAGTACGGCCTGAACGCATACACAGACAAACAGATGGACATTAAAGGACAAATGAGGCTGCACTTAGCAAAAATCAGGGCCTGTCTACAGAACTATAGTGAGGAGTTAAACACAGAAAGAGCCCTGCAGGGTAACGTCAGCGTAGTTAGACTGATAAAAGCTTTATTAAACCTTAATCAGAGGAGACAGTCAACCCTCTGTGTTAACTCACACTAATCTCCAGCTTTAAATTTAATGGTTGATAAGTGGGTTTGGCTATTTGGTTAGCTGGTTTTTCAATTCATCTCTTGGCAGATCAGCTGGCTGGTTGGTTATGATGGTTAGAAGGTTAGAAGGTTGGTTAGTTGGTAGGTCAGTTGATCCGTCAGTTGGTTGATTGGTGTGTCAGCTGGTTGGTTGGTCAGCTGGTTGGTTGGTCAGCTGGTTGGTTGGTCAGCTGGTTGGCTGGTCAGCTGGTTGGTTGGTCAGCTGGTTGGCTGGTCAGCTGGTTGGCTGGTCAGGTGGCTGGTTGGTCAGCTGGTTGGTTGGTCAGCTGGTTGGTTGGTCAGCTGGTTGGTTGGTCAGCTGGTTGGCTGGTCAGCTGGTTGGTTGGTCAGCTGGTTGGCTGGTCAGCTGGTTGGTTGGTCAGCTGGTTGGTTGGTCAGCTGGTTGGTTGGTCAGCTGGTTGGCTGGTCAGCTGGTTGGCTGGTCAGCTGGTTGGTTGGTCAGCTGGCTGGTTGGTCAGCTGGCTGGTTGGTCAGCTGGTTGGTTGGTCAGCTGGCTGGTTGGTCAGCTGGCTGGTTGGTCAGCTGGTTGGCTGGTCAGCTGGTTGGTTGGTCAGCTGGCTGGTTGGTCAGCTGGCTGGTTGGTCAGCTGGTTGGTTGGTCAGCTGGCTGGTTGGTCAGCTGGCTGGTTGGTCAGCTGGTTGGTTGGTCAGCTGGCTGGTTGGTCAGCTGGTTGGTTGGTCAGCTGGTTGGTTGGTCAGGTGGCTGGTTGGTCGGCTGGTGTGTTGTCAGGTAGTTGGTTGGTCAGCTGGTTGCTATGTTGGTTGGTTACTTGTCTGATAAGTTAGTTGATGAATGACTGTTTTTTGCTGTTGTTGTTTATACACATCTGTTGAGCTTTTGAATATAAACACTAAACAAAGCAGTTGTTGGTGTGGACAGCTCTGTAGGCCTTCAGGCTTTTGCATGCTCAGTGATCACTCTCTGACAGTAGTGTTGTAGAACTCGAGAATAGTCTTGGTCTTGAGACCAATTTCAAGACCACATTTTGAATGTCTTGGTCTCGTCTCAGACTAAAGAGTATTTATGCTTGGTCTTGTCTTGGGATTTTCCATCAAGACCAGTCAAGACCAGCACTGATCTGCTATTCTTGGACTTCATTAGTATTTAAGGTATATATAATAATATATATAATAAGTTGAAGCACTAAAACAACAAATAGCTACACCTGCAAAAACTCAGACATCAGTCCATCTTAGTTCTAGTCAGAAATACCTCTGAAGACTTACTTTAGGCCTCTTTCCCCTGACAAATCTAGATAAACATCTCATTTTCAAATATTTAACATAATCCCGTACTTGTCAGTGGCTTTTATGTACATTCAAGGATTTATTTTTTACAAAGTTAGTTGAACCAGTTTGTTGAGATTTGAGATTTTTGCATGTTGTGCTTTGAAATAGTTGCAGACGCTTTGTTTTTAATTGTCAAATTTATTTAAAAGGAAACTAAGACTAAAGAGAGAATGCTCTTTAACTGTTCAACCATGTCATGGTTTTTTAAAATTGATTTTATGGTCTCGGTCTTGACTCAGCCTCACCCCCAAAAGTCTTGGTCTCAGTGCACTCTGGTCTCGGGCAAGTCTTGGTCTCTAATGTGGTCTTGAGTTCAACCCTCTCTGACAGATTCTGTTTACAGGTTTCTGTGTTTGAGGGCTCTGCAGAGAGGACTCTGTTCATTGGACAGTCACTGACATTTGTGTGGGATAATTCTGTTGCATTAATTTCTCTTACTTAAATGGCTCCCAAATACACATAGAACATACTAATGGACTAGACTCCAGTAGCCTTACGCCAACACCTGTACTTCTGCAGTCTTCTGTAGGAGGAATGTCATCAGGTCAGTAGCCTGGGTCAGGACTTGTCTTTGTGTCATCCTCATTCACATATGGGGTGTCAGTGTTTTGGAAACATTCTTATTTACATGTTGTTTAGTATCTCAGCAGTAATGGGGCTGCAGGAATGAACATTTGTAAATAAAGATGAGTATTTGTAGCAGAAAGAGCAGCAGACTTTGCTGCAGTTCTATCCTCTTAAATTCCCTACAGAAATAAAGGAGAGGGACACAGAAGTATGCGTTGTGTAAATGAGTAAAGTGTTAGGTGATGAAGGTTAGAAGAAGAGGGGGCATGCTCAGGGCAGAAATAATGAAAGGGTATTATCACTGCTGCATTGAGTGCATGGCTCTGAATAAGATAATGATCACAATTAAAGAAGATACATTCTTTACAGTCAACCAGCCTTTTGAATAATAATTAAAGATGAAGATCCACAATCCCACCTCTGCAGCCACCCCTCCCCCACCCTCAGCTCAGCAGCCCAGGGGCCCCACAGGACCGGCTGGTGGTCCATGGCCTGTGCTTGTGAAAGGGCCCCACTCAGCCCAGCACCATGGCGAATGGGGCGCGTGACTCATCTGACCAAACAAGGGATTAGCTGGTAATGATCTGGCAAATGGTTTTGAAATAATAATGATCTGTTTCAGTGCTGAATGTGCAGGGAGAGGAGGAGGAGTGTTAAAAAAGAGGGATGGAAAAACAGGAAGAAAGAGGAAACAGACGGTGTTTATGTGGTAAAATAGGAACCAAATACACGTGACAGCCAGCAGGCCTGCCCAGAAAATAGACTGGGCCCCTGATAAACCCAGAGAATGGCCCCTGATAAACCTAGAGGATGGACCCTGATAAACCCAGAGGATGGACCCTGATAAACCCAGAGAATGGACCCTGAAAAACCAAGAGGATGGACCCCTGATAAACCTAGAGAATGGACCCCTGATAAACCCAGAGAATGCCCCCCTGATAAACCCAGAGGATGGACCCCTGATGAACCTGGAGGATGGACCCCTGATAAACCCAGAGAATGGACCCTGAAAAACCAAGAGGATGGACCCCTGATAAACCTAGAGAATGGACCCCTGATAAACCCAGAGAACGGCCCCTGATAAACCCAGAGAATGGACCCCTGATAAACCCAGAGAATGGACCCCTGATAAACCTAGAGAATGGCCCCTGATAAACCCAGAGAATGGACCCCTGATAAACCCAGAGAATGGACCCTGATAAACCCAGAGAATGGACCCCTGATAAACCCAGAGAATGGCCCCTGATAAACCCAGAGAATGGACCCCTGATAAACCCAGAGAATGTACCCCTGATAAACCTAGAGGATGGACCCCTGATGAACCTGGAGGATGGACCCCTGATAAACCCAGAGGATGGACCCCTGATAAACCCAGAGGATAGATCCCTGATAAACCCAGAGGATGGACCCCTGATAAACCCAGAGGATAGATCCCTGATAAACCCAGAGGATAGATCCCTGATACACCCAGAGGATGGCCCCTGATAAACCCAGAGAATGGACCCTGATAAACCCAGAGAATGGACCCTGAAAAACCAAGAGGATGGACCCCTGATAAACCTAGAGAATGGACCCCTGATAAACCCAGAGAACGGCCCCTGATAAACCCAGAGAATGGACCCCTGATAAACCCAGAGAATGGACCCCTGATAAACCTAGAGAATGGACCCCTGATAAACCCAGAGAACGGCCCCTGATAAACCCAGAGAATGGACCCCTGATAAACCCAGAGAATGGACCCCTGATAAACCCAGAGAATGGACCCCTGATAAACCCAGAGAATGGACCCCTGATAAACCCAGAGAATGTACCCCTGATAAACCTAGAGGATGGACCCCTGATGAACCTGGAGGATGGACCCCTGATAAACCCAGAGGATGGACCCCTGATAAACCCAGAGGATAGATCCCTGATAAACCCAGAGGATGGACCCCTGATAAACCCAGAGGATAGATCCCTGATAAACCCAGAGGATAGATCCCTGATACACCCAGAGGATGGCCCCTGATAAACCCAGAGAATGGACCCTGATAAACCCAGAGGATAGATCCCTGATAAACCCAGAGGATAGATCCCTGATACACCCAGAGGATGGCCCCTGATAAACCCAGAGAATGGACCCTGATAAACCCAGAGGATAGATCCCTGATACACCCAGAGGATGGCCCCTGATAAACCCAGAGAATGGACCCTGATAAACCCAGAGGATGGCCCCTGATAAACCCAGAGAATGGACCCTGATAAACCCAGAGAATGGCCCCTGATAAACCCAGATAATGCCCCCCTGATAAACCTAGAGGATGGACCCTGATAAACCTAGAGGATGGACCCTGATAAACCCAGAGAATGGACCCTGATAAACCCAGAGGACGGACCCTGATAAACTAAAATAATGGGCCCTTTTTAGATCTTAAATTACTGTAATTATTTATTCATGCCACTTTTTGACCTCTTTTTTAATTAAGGCTTAAACCTAATATGACAATTTTTCCCTCATTTTATTGTTTTATGCTGCCATTTTTTGCAACTTTTTATTAAATTTGTGATATTTTTTTTTCCTTTTTTCCAGTCATTAACACTTTTTAAAAAAATTCCCACCAATTTTGCCCTGTTTTTTTGCATTTTTGCAATCCACTTTTGCATATATTAACCCATCTTCGTCATTTGTTGCCTGATTATTGATGCTTTTCCGTTTTCACTTCTGTATCTTGCCAATTGTTGCAAATCTTTTTTGCTGTGTTTAATGTGTTCTTGCTTTTTTATACCCTAATTTTTGCCTCTTTAACAAGGTTTTTGCCACTTCAAAACTTGTTTTAAACAATTTTCCTACTAATTTGTTGCTGTTTTATTAAATTTTTGCATACTTACACCCATTTTATCACTTTTTCCCATCTTTTTTGCCACTTTTTAACCTCTTTTCATTATTTTATCTTGCCTTTTTTTCACATTTTAGCCACTTTTAATCAATTTCCACTTTTTTTCTTCTTTTTTTTTCCCTTCCAGCCCATTTTTTGCAATTTTCTAACACATTTTCAACCTATTTTATTCCATTTTCCCTATCATTTTTGCACATTTTTACAAATCTTTGCCAGTTTCTGCCCATTTTTGGCATATTGTAGCCCCCTTTCAGTTCCTTATTTGGCCTTTCTTTGCAACATTTTCACCACATTTATTCCATTCTTGCATCTCTGGCCCATTTTGCCTCTTTCCCCTCCAGTTTTTGTCTGTTTTAACCCGTCGGTTAGTCAGTGTGCCCCAGTGTTTCATCATTTTAAAAGGTATTTCTGTTTTCAGAAAAGGAAAAAAATTCATTTTACTGCATACATTGAACAAAAACATTTGTGTTGCTTTGATCAGAGTGGTTATTATCCAGGTTATAAATAACATGTGGTCATCACAGCTCATCTGTCCAGTGGATGAGGACTTTGCTGACCTCTATGGAGCCCCTGAAATCCCTCCTCTTTACCTCATTTATGGACAGCCTTGACAGTCAGATGCACTGGTGATCCCACTGCTACAGTGTTGGGCTCGCATGTGTAAACTTCCCTTTCAAATGTAGAGTATGTAGATTCCACCAGCAGGGGGCTCATAATCACAGCAACAACTGAGGATGACATCCAGGGCAGAAGGACTCCAACCCTGAAGAAATCAAACGGACACTAACAAGCTCAGACGTTAAACAGAAGGAAACAGAAATGTTACTAAGAACTAAGAAGTGGAATAAAGCTGTTATGATCTGATTGATCTGGAAATGATCCAACTATAAAAATTAAGACTCTCTCTGGATTTGAAAACTGTAGGAAACACAAGAGGTAATGCAGGGACGAAACTAAAACTATAAAGCATGTGTTTGGCAGGACTTCATTTATCATGACGCTCTCTCTATGTGTGTTAAATGAGCAGCAGTTTCACATCAGACTGGCTCAGCTGTTCAGTGTTATTAAAGAGTACCAGAGACCATCAAATACAGGAAACACTGGTCTGCTGGTCCATCATTATTGTTGATCTTTGCTGCCACCTGCAGGAGGACCACGAGAAAGCAGGCAGAGGAAGCTTCAACATTCCTTGCTGTTAGCCCTCATGATTTAGGCCAGTAGTTCTCAACCTTTTCAGCCCGCAACCCCCAAAATAAAGGTGCCAGAGACTGGGGACCCCCACTGTACCTGAAGGTGGCTGAACACAGCCATGCACATTCAAGAGTCACGTGGAGACAGTGGGAGAGCTTACTGGGGGCCAGCAAAATCATGGTCCATTGTAAAGTTAAGTTAAGCTGTGGTATTTTATTTTCAACCTGAATAATAACCACTCTTATCAAAGAAACAAATTTAAATTCATTTGTGTAGTAAGACGCCCTCTTAAAAATGTAAAAGATAGCTAAAAGGGTTAATAATGGCAAATAATGGTGGTAAAGGTGATGAAATTAGATTTTAAAAGTAGCAGAAGTGGCTTAGAAATGCCAAAAAATTGAAAAAAAGTGGCAAAAAATAACCAATGAATGGTAAAAATGGGTTAAAGTGGCAAAAAAGTGCATATTAAGTTGTGAAGGAGGGTTAAAAGTGGCTGAAATGGTGTTTAAAGTGGCAAAAATAGGTGGACGTTTGGTGAAATGGAATGAAAATTGATGTTAACTGGTTAAAAAGGGTTAGCTGAGGCAGAAATAATCAGAAACTGGCAAAAAAATTGTCATATCAACTTGTGAAATGTGGCTTAAAAAGTGGTAAAAGAGTTTAACAGTGGCAATAATGTGTCAACAGAGGCACCATTAGGCAGAGAGTGGCAACATTTGTTTTAGAATTTGCAAAAACAGGCAGAAAAAAGTGGTGAAAGGGTTTAAAATGGACAAAAAATTGGTTTTTAGTTGCAGAAATATGTTAAAATGGGCAAAATTGGTGGTAATAAGTGATAAAAATGGGTTACAATTTGGCAAAATTGGTGCAAAGTGGCAACAGTGTCATTCAAAAGTGTTCTTAGTTTTTTTGAGGCATCTGGAGACCCCCTCTCAGTGTCTCGCGACCCCAAATGAGGTCCTGACCCCAACGTTGAGAACCCCTGATTTAGGCTACAGACTTATGAACTCTGCAGAAATGAAGTACCAATGAGGAGAAGAGGAAAAACAGAAGTAAAGGAGCGCTACGTGATAAATGGTGAACTTATTTAGAAATGCAGACAAAGCTGGGCTGCCATCAGAGCTGGTCGTTACAGCAGGTTTAAGACCTACTGATGTTTTCAGATATAAGGCAGACATTCACAGTGACTTTAATGATTAAAACATGAATGCTTACTCCTAAACGCTGTCCTCACTGCATGCATGCAGGTATGTTGGCAATGTTCAGGTACCAAGGCGTTGTCAACAGATCAGTGCGATTTACAGAGTTTGAAGACTCATTACACTATTGAGCCTGATAATCCCAGAGAATGGGCCTTTTTGCCTTAAAAATATCTGTAGCTGTGTTGCAGTCGCTTACTGTGACTGTTTTTACTATAGATCAGGGGTTTTCAAAGTATGGGAGAGCGATCCTCTCCTAAGAAGAAATTAGTCTTTCAGTGGATCTCCACCCACAAAAACGATTCAAATTGAAAAAATAAAAAATTAAACAACAACATTTCAAACATTTATATCTAATATTTAAACATTTTTACATTAATATACAGTGCTTAACAAATTTATTAAACCACCACCCAAAGTCAGGTTTATGCCACAGCTCTCCTAAATTAACAGCACTGGTAATTACCAAAATCATTTTTGATGTTTCTGCAATGGTTAATACACCAATATGTAGAAGCTCTTTAACCCAAATGATATTTGTAATGCTAAAATAGAATTGTTATTGTTATCCATGAATTTTCAGATTTATAAAAAAAACTGAAAAAATATTAAAGCACATTAATATTTCTTGATTAATATGTCAAATTATAGTTATTTACTTGCATTCCTGAACAGAAAAATGAGTTTTAGTGCTTGAACGTTATGCTTGATTCATTTCTGACTTCTCAGAGAAGCCCAGTGAGCCGGCTCAAATTTGAGTGAATTCAGTTTGAAATTCCTCATTCCTGTTCAAAATGGTAAAACATGGAGAGCTGACTGAAAATGAAAGAGTCCGCATTAAAGCACTTCATGATGCTGGATGGTCTCTGAGACTAATATGACAGGTGGTCTGATAAATTTGTTAAGCACTGTATTTTGGATATTTTGGTTCACAAATGTCCGCTCACAAACATCTGCTTTTCCCTCTTATTCAATTCTAATGCCATTTTTTTTCTTTTTGCCACTTTTTCCCCATTTTTCCACTTTTATCCCATTTTTGCCCTTTTTCACCTTTTTGCCCTTTAAGGCTACTTTCATCATTAAATGTCCCTTTTTTCCATTTTATTTTGTTCATTTTTGCAGCGTCTTTTTAATACTTTCCCCCTTTTTGCCACTTTTTGTCCATTTAAGCAACCTATTGCCATTAAATACCACTTGTTCCCTTTTTTTCAACATTTTTGACTGCTTTTTGCCCATTTAAGTCACTTTCCACTCATTTTTGTCACTTCTTGCCCATTTATGCCACTTTCTGACCATTTTTTCCACTTTTTCTCCTGTTTTTGCCCATTTTCACCCTTTTTTTGCTGCTTTTTGACCATTTTGCCACCTTTAACCTATTTCAATTGCTACTTCAAGCTTTTTTTGCCTTTTTTTTAACCTCTTAGATTGTGGCTCTTTCAAAGGTATTTTTCAACAATTTTGCTCTTTGGTTGAGGGTGGAGTAACACTGCTCTATAGCATAATCCCTATAGTAATTATAAGTCTATCCGTTTTGCTTCATGCACCGCAGAGGTTCGCAAAGCAAATCACATTTTTCAGGTTTATGGGTCCACGCCTCCCCTGAGGCTCTGTCCCCCCATCCCCCGGGGAGGCCCACCTCACACTTTGAAAACCACTGCTATATATCATGGAAATAAATCGAGATTGCATTGTTAAAAAAAAATAAAAACTCTCTTAGTACCAAACAGTAGGCAATCTAAGCTCTAAAAAAGCTTCTGATTCTTTATTCTGTCTCTCTATTAAATATATTTGTAAGTGTTTAAGGGTAAATCCAGCTAATATGGGCCAGTAACCTCTTTTTGACTGAATAAGTCGTGCCAATAATATTAATATTAATATTGTAATTATATTTTTTAGAAATGAACACAGGCCTTTAGAATTAAATATATACTGTGAATAAATATAAATAATAAATGTATATATATATATACACGGGCTAGGTTGGTCCTAGGTGCACAGGAAGCTTTATTTTGAAGGCCTTTTATCCTCTTAGCAGTTAAGCCTTTCAAAATCACACCGGTCAGCTGCCATGATGGAAGCCACAGGGGCTCTGTATATCACTGTAAACCAATGCTATAAATCAACATGCAGAGGGTGACAATAACTGTTAATGATGTCTGATGACAACCAGATAGATTCAGAGGAAGAGAGCGAGGAAGAGATCAGCGAGAGAGGACGGAATGGTTCTTTTTTCAGCACTTTGGTTTCAGGTTGGTTATTTTAGGTTTTTGAGACCAGTTTAAAAAGAGGCCAGTTTAATAATTCCTTGTTAAAATGTAAGAATAGACTTTCACTTATAAGTAAAGGCGGTTAGTTTTACTTGTAACACTTGTTCAAGCTTTGAAACTAGGGACACCAGAGAGCTGCGGAGCGTTGCTACGAACGACCGTCGCACGCTGGTGACGTTCTTTGTTGACGTTGTCGTCACAGAATGCGACGCTCTTTGTAGTCCTGGCTGAACCATCAAAGCTGGAGTTAGTTTTTTGCCCATGATTAGCTGCTGAACACCCTATGAATCTGTGTTTAATTATTGTATTACTACATTTAACATGACTGTGAAGCGTTAGCATGTATAAGAACTATATAATTACGACTCTTATCGCGTCTGTTTGCTAGCCTAGCCTAGCCTAGCTTAGCCTCTTAGCTGAGCGGCATTACTCAACATCAGGGATGAGTCTGAATGAGGAAGCAGTCTGTTCCTGGACCACCTAGCAACCACAGGGACGACACTGCCGTCGTTCATGTGTTGTTTAACTAAACTATCTTAGGTTTCACAGGTTTTCTCAGAAACTGCCTCCGAAGCGCCCCCAACATGTTGAACATACCGACCCAGGCGTTCCCTGCTCCGGGCTCCCAGCAGCGGGTCGCTCCGTCCGGACAGTCCGGGAGAAACAAGGTGAGAATAAGAGAGTCTTGTGTCTGTTATATGAAGAATATGGCAGTGACAGAGGAAGGGCGTTTTCATTTCTGAAACATATGCATGACCACAGCACACTTAAAACGTCTAAACATCAGTTAATCTGTAATTTACCTGTTATTATGATGATGAGGATGAAAGTGATGAAGATGTGGACTCAGGGTATCAGTAATTTACCTGTTATTATGAGGATGATAGTGATGAAGATGTGCACTCAGGGTATCTGTAATTTACCTGTTATTATGACAATGAAAGTGATGAAGATGTGGACTCAGGGTATCTGTAATTTACCTGTTATTATGACAATGAAAGTGATGAAGATGTGGACTCAGGGTATCTGTAATTTACCTGTTATTATGAGGATGAGGATGAAAGTGATGAAGATGTGGACTCAGGGTATCTGTAATTTACCTGTTATTATGAGGATGAGGATGAAAGTGATGAAGATGTGGACTAAGGGTATCTGTAATTTACCTGTTATTATGAGGATGAGGATGAAAGTGATGAAGATGTGGACTCAGGGTATCTGTAATTTACCTGTTATTATGAGGATGAAAGTGATGAAGATGTGGACTCAGGGTATCTGTAATTTACCTGTTATTATGAGGATGAAAGTGATGAAGATGTGGACTCAGGGTATCTGTAATTTACCTGTTATTATGACAATGAAAGTGATGAAGATGTGGACTCAGGGTATCTGTAATTTACCTGTTATTATGAGGATGATAGTGATGAAGATGTGGACTCAGGGTATCTGTAATTTACCTGTTATTATGAGGATGAAAGTGATGAAGATGTGGACTCGGGGTATCAGTAATTTACCTGTTATTATGAGGATGAAAGTGATGAAGATGTGCACTCAGGGTATCTGTAATTTACCTGTTATTATGAGGATGAAAGTGATGAAGATGTGGACTCAGGGTATCTGTAATTTACCTGTTATTATGAGGATGAAAGTGATGAAGATGTGGACTAAGGGTATCAGTAATTTACCTGTTATTATGAGGATGAAAGTGATGAAGATGTGGACTAAGGGTATCTGTAATTTACCTGTTATTATGAGGATGATAGTGATGAAGATGTGGACTCAGGGTATCTGTAATTTACCTGTTATTATGACAATGAAAGTGATGAGGATGTGGACTCAGGGTATCAGTAATTTACCTGTTATTATGAGGATGATAGTGATGAAGATGTTGACTCAGGGTATCAGTAATTTACCTGTTATTATGAGGATTATAGTGATGAAGATGTGGACTCAGGGTATCAGTAATTTACCTGTTATTATGAGGATTATAGTGATGAAGATGTGGACCCAGGGTATCAGTAATTTACCTGTTATTATGAGGATGATAGTGATGAAGATGTGGACTCAGGGTATCAGTAATTTACCTGTTATTATGACAATGATAGTGATGAAGATGTGGACTCAGGGGGAAGCAGGGATGAGGATTGCTCCCCGATGATCCATGTTTAGAAAAAAAAAGCCATCATGGTGCTTTTTGGATGCCTTTATGTTTGAAAGACATGATGAAGGGCTTCTTTGGTGCTCTGTGTGCTCACCTGGAAGAACTACATGACCCTGTCACTGTGAAAATAAAAACCCTGGAGTAGAAGTAAAAGGACTTGTCTTTAAATCTGTTTGAGTAAAAGTTAACAGTCATTCATTTAAAGTTTACTCTAAGCACTGAGACTCCCAAAGGGCTTGTGTAGTGACATGTGATCTTTCCTTAATGTGCAACAAAAACAAGAGGATATGGATCTTCAACCAGGTTGTTAATTGTGGCTTAATCCAAAGTAAAATGCACAGCTGCTTTAGGTGGAGATGTGGAGTCATTCTCCCTCTATGTGCTGCTGACCACCATGAGACCTCAGAGCCAAACTAACCGGCACACTTTCATGTTTCTGCCAGAAAATCTAGGCCTCCTCATTTTGGCTTATTGTTTATTTTATAAAACCCAGTACTTGATGCTTTTTTTAAATTAAGGGAAGTACAGTACTTCCCCCAAATTAGACTTACACTTACTCATATTAAAGGCACTCAAAAAGTACAAGTACACAGAAAAGCTGCTCAGTTACAGTAAAATGAATAGTTGTTGTGAGTTTCTTTCCACCTCTGGCTATAAGTAGGTTAGAAAAATGAAAAAATTGTCCTCTTTGGTGCCAGTAAATTGACAAATCGACCTCCCTGGTGCTAACCTGACATGTCAGATGGACGTGTTTCACACGTCCATCTGGGAAAGTTTTGATAGACAGCATTTGGAAAAGGGCAGAGCCTTTGAAAAAAAAAACTCTGAGGGTGATTGGATGAACGTTTTGTCTGACATCTTTACAGGCCAATCAGATCAACAAAACACGTGATGTAGCCTCTACCGAGGTGCACATGCGCTGCTACCGAGGAGTAAATCATGGCGACTGTAGACATGTAAGAACACGACTTTTGTCGTTTTTGAAAAGAAAACAACTCACTGCTGTTCTTTGGTTCAGACCATTTGGGTCCACAAGAGAGTTTATACTCCAACACTCTCTCGTGGACAAGTTGTGACCTGCACATTCACCACTCTATGAAATAATAACGTATAATTGTCTAACATTACGACACATGAAGCAAATACTCTGAACTATACCTTGAGTAAACCACTGGGTGGAGTGACAGTGCAGCAGCCATGTCTGGAGTGTAGTTCTGGCTTTGCATACAACTTTAAAACACCTCCGTCTCGTAATGTTCCATGATTGTTTCATAGCGTGGTGAATGTAAAGGTCACAACTTGTCCACAAAAGCATTTTGGAGTTTTTGGATTGTGTATTTGATGAGTTTGATGAGGGAAAGCCAGGGTACCATAAGAATCCATTGCGTTGGCAGAGCAGCTCCTAACTCGGCACCGCCGATCTAAAAATAGCTTGCATCGACAACTTAAGGTAACAAACCTATTAGTAAAACTATAGGGATTATGGCAGTGGGCAAATTTGCCAAAATGTTGAAGTATACCTTTAAGAACATGCCCTGTGTAGCTCATGTCCAGTAGTGGAGATATACAATGCAGTGCCTCTGTATCAGGTTGACTTTGTTACACCTGTATTACAACTCTCTGTGCTCTGGTTCCCAACAGTATACACCAGGAGCCATTTAAATAATTATTCTTATTATTTTGCACCTGCCTCCCAAGCATCCTGAGTCCGCCTTTGATAAGAATAACAGTATCTGTATGCAACCTTTAAAAAAACGTAGTTTTGCAAAGGCAGAAACTGTACTGTCACTGACTCTGCAAGCACTGTCTTCTCAGGCCAACTGTCCCAAATTCAAAGGGTCTCGATGGAAATAGCCTTTTAATTTGACCCTTAACTTTGGAACAACCAGGAGGCCCCTACCGGAGGATCTGAGGGTCACAAAGGGGCAGCATTTCAGCATTTTGGGCAGGCTTCAAAAGTGATCAGTAGAATCATAAAATCTGTTTAAAGCAGACATGGAATCGCTGGAGAGACTTAAGGAATGATGTTGTCTGTTAAAACCATGAGGATAGCAGCAATAAAACCAGTAAGAGGCCTAGCTGAGGCGTTCTGGACCAGTTGGAGTTGGGAGAGTGATAAAGAGGAAACATGTTCCTGGATCCCTCAGCAGTATTACATAATAGATTGAAAATATGACTGTATCTAAAACAACCCTCCTGAGTACATAAAAACAGGTGGGTGGTATTGACAGACTGTTTAAGCAGCTAATCAGCAAGATAAGAAGAATTTAGTCATCAGCAGTCGGCCCTACAGTACCAAAACTACTAGTTAGCTGTATGCTGACCAGTGGTATGTCTGGTATCACTGAGCATGTTGACAGCTGTACCAGCTGTGAGCTAGAGCAGGTGCTGCTGTATGAAGCTGTCAGAGAGGTTCCTGAGCCAGGTTACCTGAGAGCAGTGTTAACTTTAGTGACTGAAACTATGACTAAAATGTTCAGCAATGACCTTTTTCCATGAGAAAGAAGACTAAGATGAGCTAAAAACAGGATCTTAGATGACAAAAAAATGATGAAAAGTAAGCTTAGTGTTCATCAAGGAGACCAAAATGTAATTTAGTTTTCCCCAGACACTCAAAATCCATGATATTCTTACATACTGGTGCAGAACTTGAGGGGACTGTGGCTTGGTGAATAGAGTTGCTGTCTTGCAATCGAAGGTCGTGGGTTCAAACCCCAGCTCCTGCAATAACAATGTAAAAGAAACAAAACAAAAAGAACCTCTGCCTGACAGCACTGCAGCACTGTTATTTATGAATCTGATGAATGTATCTGCCAACTGTTGTCACATATACTTGAATATTATTATGAATTAAAGGTAAATATGTACATAACTGATGTGTTAACCATCAGGTGGCGCTGAAGCCTGGCCACAGTCTGATGGACTGGATCCGCTTCGCCAAGAGTGGAAAAGATCTGACGGGGCTCCGAGGACGTTTGATCGAAGTGACTCAGGACGAGCTGCAGAAACACAACACAAGAGACGACTGCTGGACGTGCATACGAGGTGAGTCTGGTTTCAGTGGCATGCAGAGGATCCTCGATGTCAGCTGGAGGATCCTTGATCACCACTTTGTCTTATGGTTCTCTTTGGAGAGGGGAAACCAGCCACTTCTGACCACTAAACCAAAGCAGGGGACCCTCACAGAAGCAGCGTCTTCTCCCCTGATAAAGGGTGCATGAGTGCGTGTTAAAGAGATTGAAGTACTTTACAAAGGAAGACAAGCTATGTTAAATCTTGTTTTATTTCCTGGAAAGCACATTTACTTAGCTAGAAAAATGCTAAATTTACAAAGCTTTGTTTTTAGAAAGAGCCAATGCCCAGCACTGTTACACAGCGTAAATGAACTATCGCATCATTTAAACCTCTTATTTTAAAGTAGAGATGGACAATATTATCAGCCTGATATCGATATCTGCAGATATCAAAATTTCTGCCGATATTTACCACTGATATTTTGTCTGTAAATATCAGCATATATCAACAGTAAAATTAGGCCATATTGACAAATAAATTAGTTGGGTTTTAAGCTGTACCAACAGAGCTGTGTAAGTTAAGAGCTTTTTCTTTATTCATTCTTGTTCTTTAGAAGGAACCCTGCATGATCAGACAAGTTCATCTTGTTGGATAGATATTTGTATGTCTTGTATGTGTATTGAACTAAAAACTCACTAGATATCTGCATTTTGAGTCATTTGAGTTTATAAACTCACCAGGAGACCGCCATGTTTTGGTCCGCGCTGGCACTGTGATGTCACTGTTCTGCAGCTCTCCTCACCGTTCCTATGCAGTAACCGCTGTTTCAGACTGGCAAGCAGTGTTAGGGCTGCATCTCAGAAACACTGCACATCCACACACAGAGAATTTTAAAATTTGAGGTCTCTTCTGTTTTTTCTTTGCAGTTATCTGACAGGAAAATGATGAATACAGAGCCATATTTACCTTGTTGTAGCAGATATTTAAATCCACATGAGTAGAAAATGTTTGAAATGTTTCTTGATGAACCAGATGAAGGCCACGAGCTAAAATGCGTCTGTTTAATGAAGTTGTTCCCTGAACTTCTACTCTTCATGAAGCTTTCTGTTTCCACACAGTTCAGGTAAAGATAAACAGTATTAAAAGCACTTCCAGTTTGCATTTTTCAAAGTAAAAGTCCACTTTAGCATTTCTTTGGAGAAACTCCTTTTGTATGTACATAATAATAATAATAATAATAATAATAATAATAATAATAATAATACATTTTACTTGAGAGCGCCTTTCCTAGCACCGAAGAACACTTTACAAGAATAAAAACACAATAAAATAACACAATAGTAAATAAAACCAGCAAACAAAGGGGCACAAATTTAAAGTGAATCAGGGGAATTTACAGAGTATGTAATTTGAAAAAGATGAGTTTTGAGACGGGATTTAAAAAGGGGTAAAGAGTCCATGTTCCTGATGTCAGGTGGGAGTGAGTTCCAGAGTTGGGGAGCAGAGCGACTGAAACCTCTGCTCCCCATGGTGCTGAGACGGGCGGAGGGCACGGTGAGGTGGAGGGAGGAGGAAGACCTGAGGGAGCGAGAGGAGGTGGCAATGTGGAGGAGATCAGAAAGATACTGGGGGGGCAAGGTTGTGGATGGCTTTAAAAGTGTACAGTAGGATTTTGAATTGAATTCTGAATTTGAACGGGAGCCAGTGGAGCTGCTGGAGGACGGGGGTGATGTGGTGGAAGGAGGGGTTCTAGTGATGATGCGGGCAGCAGAGTTCTGGACCAGTTGAAGCTTGTGAAGGGATTTGTGAGGGGCACCGAAGAGGAGTGAATTACAATAGTCTATACGGGAGGTGACGAGGCTGTGGACCAGAATAGCAGTAGTGTGAGGGAGGGGCGGTGACGATTGATATTACATAAATGGAAATATGCAGACGGGGTTATGTTATTAATTTGAGAGTGGAAAGAAAGTGAGCTGTCGAGGATGACACCCAGACTCTTAACCTGCAGGGAGGGGGATACTATGGAGTTGTCTATGGTGAGGGAGAAACTGTCAGTTTTGGATAAAGTGGATTTGGTACATACAGCTTTTATTTTGAAAAGCTCCTGTCATGCTTCCACTAACACTGAGTCCAGCCACTTGTAGGGACGTTTATTGAGGTAAAACATAGGAGGAATGACAGAGCTTTGACAGCAGAGACAAAAAACCAACACACAGTAAACTCATGTCATCAACAGCTGCAAGCAGTAAAACTGTCTGAAAAACAGTTACTGCTGGCAACAGCAAGGAGCTCATAGGGAGCGCTGCAGAACTGTGATGTCACACTACCAGCACGGACCAAAACATGGCGGCCTCCCGGTGAGTTTATGAGCTCAAATTTACTCAAAATGCAGATATGTGGGATATTTAGGGAGATTTTTAGTTTAATATACATTAGAGCCATACAAATAAGATGAACTTGTCTGATCATGCAGGGTTCCTTTTAAACTCTGAAGAAAAAAGTTTGTTTCTTTTTTCATCCTCAAACCTGAAATGTGTTTTCAAAGGACTGAATTTTTAGTAATGTAAAACATTTTCAAATATCATTATCAATATTGGTATCGGCTAAAATGAATCTGTAAAAATTGGCATATTGGATATCGGCAAAAATCCAATATCGTGCATCCCTATTTTAAACATACGGCTAGCTAGTGTAAGGAATATTGCTGTATAACAGGGGTCATCAACTCCATTTTCACAAGGGCCAGCTTATTCTTGGCTGACGCTGTGGGGGCCGGACATTGAAATAAATAGAAATAAGATCAATATTTTCATCTAATTAAATATTCTTGTAAAAATATTATGTCCCTCCAAAATGAATGAAACTTCTAAGCATTTAACAGTGAGAGCTGTCCCTATCACCTATACTGCAGCCAGCCACAAGGGTGAGATTTAGGTATTTTAGCTACATGTTTCTGGTGCCACTGTGATTTCTATCACTTAATTAAATGCTGAATTGCTGTGTTGTGATTGGCCATACATGCAGGACAGATCATCTGTGAAGATTCTCAGAGGGGGAAATTGCACCCTCAAAGAGCCTCATGTGGAAAATTGATGCAAAAAAACTGCTTTAATCAAGATAACAGTGACGAGTATTTGTTTACCATGTTAAACTACAGAAGTGTGCTTCTGGTCTGATAAGTCACTAGGTTGATGGTTTTATAGAAATTTTAGTTAAAAAAAAACAAATTTAAATTTTCTGAATTTGATAATCCTCTTGGGGCTGGATGGGAAGCCATGGGGGGCCTGATGTGGCCCCCGGGCCTCCAGTTGATGGTCACTGCTATATAATGATGCCACAGTGCACTGACTCAGGCTGTGACACAGCAGAAGGAATTGATCTGGGTCCAAAGTGTGTATTTCATCTGAAGTGTATTGTTCTCAGGGATGGTCTACAATGTGACGCCTTACATGGATTACCACCCCGGAGGAGAGGACGAGCTGATGAAGGCTGCAGGGATAGACGGCACTGAACTGTTCGACCAGGTAGGAAAGTCAAACATGGCTCCTTTCTTCCAAAAATTACAAATGTCCATTTGTAGGTGTTAAATTCAGAAGAATATTTCCTGAAAGTTAAATAGAGATAAAGATTAACACTTAAATAATTCATGCAATTCTGAAATGCACCTTTGTAGATAATTTTAGTGCTGATTTATTGAGTATAGATTTGGCAGAGGTGCTCTCTCCAAGCTAACATCCATTATCTATAATGCATTATTGATGCACTGCTGATCTAGAAAAGAGATTTGTTATCAAGCAGATGTTTGAGCTGTTGGACTGGTCTCACACTAGAAGTAGGAATGAAAAAGCACCAGCGCTGATTTTTACAATCATTGCATCTCTGCTGTTTATGAATTGTGAATGACAGAGGGAGTACTGTGAAGTGAGCTGAATAACCCTGGCTTTCTGTGAGTAAGCTGGCTAAACAAAGCCTGAAGTTGTCGTTGGGGATACTGGGCACCACAAGGCTGATTATGAGCTCCATGTAAACTCAGGCTTTCTGCCTCAGGCTGTGTACACTCACCTCTGCCTTTTAAAAGAGAGAGTGGCTGAGAGCTAGCATCACATGGCTTTATCAGGGGATCCTGACCTTGGAAACGCTCCAACTTCTTTCTTGAAAGGTTGACCTGATTTAATATGTCATGTTACACAAAGACTAATGAATCTGATTGCTGGCCTTTTTATCTGTGTGAAGACTTTAAAGTCACTATGCCTGCACTCTCCTGCAGCTTCAAGCAGATCCTGGACCTGGGGAAGTCCTTGCTGCAAGGTTTAATAAACAGAGAGATGACAAATTAAAGGGCAGTCTCAAAGTGAGGGTATTGAGTGGCTCTGTTTAACTGTGTGGGGCATTTTAAGCACATTCTAGGTCCAGTTGTCCTCTTTAATGTGAGCCTGGCTAATGTGAATTTTACATTTCTGTTCTTAGAGTTTGATGCTAATTGTTGGTTTTATCATGCAGCATTAGCACTTCTTATTAATCCTGTTTAGTATTAGTCTCTTAGTTTTTACTTTATCATGATGCACTTTGGCCTGCAGCTTAAAGTAAATCATTAAAAGCATCTTTGCTATTAACCTCATTCTGTCATGTTGTTGTTTCTGCACAGGTCCATCGCTGGGTGAACTATGAGTCCATGCTAAAAGAGTGCCTGGTGGGCAGGATGGCGACCAAAGCCCCCGCAGTTATTAAAGGTAGACACGCTGAAAAAGCAGAGTTTAATCCTGAGATTTCACCTCCTAAATCCTTGGGAAATCTGGAGATCTGACCAACTGTTAGGGGTTTAAAATGCTCTCTGCCGTGCTGCAGCGCACTGCACGTGTTTACTAACACCCCGTTATTACCACACTCATGGGCAATTGTGCCGGGGTGGGAGGGCCCTTCAGTGCTGCTGGCCACCCTAGTATTAGTATTATTATTATATTAAACAGGTTATTTTAGGGACAGCTGCAATGATTTTGTTAAAAACAGATATTTATTACGGATTTATTGACTGTAAATAACAACCATATGTAGGCAGGTTTTAGTCAGGACCAACAGACCTACACCAGCTCCAGGCTTTTCTCTGGTCATCCTCATTTCATAAATTCTAACGGGTGTTTGAAGGACTAAACTACATTTATAAACTAGTATTGACATCAGTTTCAACTAGGGATGCACAAAACTGGATTTTGATATCCAACATGACAATATTTAAAAATTAATTGTAACGGACACGACTCAGAGTTAAACCCTTAGGGCTCACAGCTATTTTTTTCACCATCATTTCTTGTCTGGACTTTTTTCTTTAACAGCTTATAAAACATCAACCCTGTGGTGCACAGTCTTGTTTTTCAGGACAACGTGGGCTTTAAGAATATATCTACTACAGTAATGTCACTACATTTTTGAAAAAGTTAAAGGACACTAAAGACAAAAGAAAAAAACAAATTGGAATTTGAAACTCAAAGATTTTTATTGATTACACACAGTAAACAATAGTAACTAAGCATTTTCTTTGCACAGACTTGTTCTCCATCTCTTGGGGACACAGTGAAAAAGTAAATATTCTGTGACTAACAGTTTTCAAAATATCTGCATGTACACAAAAAAATTCCATGCACTTTTTTTGCAGTTAGATTCATTTGTGCCATTGAATTTAAGCAGTAGAGACGGAACATCTTGCTATTGGAGGACAGCCCTTCCCACAATGCATTGCATGCAAACAGTGCCCTCAACAAATATGGCACTACCCACCAAAGAAACCTAAAGTAGATGTTCGAAAATAGATTATAAATGGGCAAAAAGACGCTTATTGTCGTGTTTAATGCCGTGGATTTAATCTTTAAAGACCCCGAAAAGCCACCAAAGTTCCAGGCTAACTAGAACGTTGTCCTTTAGGGCTACGGAGACATCAGGGGTAGTAAACGAAAAGCAAAATAGTCAGCTTTCAGAGGAAAAAAGAGTGTCTATGACTTATGGTTCATAAGTTATTAACGTTTTTATAAAATGTGTCACTTCTTGTTGTATACGACAACACCGTCCTCAGAGATCCCAGACAGTCAGCCAAGTTCTGGGCTCACTAGAAAATGTTCTGTAAGAGCTACGAATACATGAAGAACATAATTAGAAAGGCACAACACAGAGCTTTCACAGGAAATAACAATTTAGTGTCTATGACTTACAGTTCAAAAGTTACCAAGCAATTTACAAAGGGGTGTGCCTGCGGCGCGTATCTGTGCCACGTGAGCTCTAAGGGTTAAGGATGAACAAATTAACAGAGACAATTTTTAAAAGTTGGGCTGTATGATTTGGGAAAAAAATCTAATGCTAATTTTCTCCCAAATACTGTGATTTGATAAACGGTAATTCCTTAAGTTCCTCTTCCTATGAACTAAATCACTACATTATAACCATCACAGTATGAGATTAAACTAAGCCTGAACAACTCTGAAAAAATCTAAGATCTAGTTTACTCTGAGTCCAGATATCTAGGGAGGTTTTGTCCGATACGCATCTCAGAGATACAAACATCTATCTAGTAAGGTGAGTTTTTCTGAGCATGCAGGGCTGTTTTTAAGGACAAATCATCACCCAACAGTCTTAAATGTTCAGTCGTAATCAGTGTTAATTTTGTTGACTAATTTTTTTCGTTGAAGTTTTCGTCAATAGCCTTTTTTCCCCTGACGAAAACTAGACAGTAACTAATGAAAACAAGTGCACATAGACAATAACTAAAACTAAATTAACTGACATTTTAGTCAACAAATAAAAACGAGACGAAAATGTTTGACAGAGACTTTATCCAATCAGACCTAATTTCGTCATGTAGAAAGTAGGGGCAATTTAGGCATATATCCAATCACAGCTACTTTGGCTGTGTGGAAAGGTGGGATGAGATATGGGGGAGATCCAATTACAACTGCTTTTGCTGCGTGGTGGCGTGGTAAGTTGGGGAGAGATCCAGTCAGTCAACTAAATTTACTATAAATTTTGTCAACTAAAATGTTGGGAATTTTCGTCAACTAAAACTAAAACAATTCAGATGACTAAATAATGACTAAAACTAAAAGATATTTTTGGCAAAAGACTATAAAACTAAATTGAAAAGGGCTGTCAAAATTAACACTGGTCATAACCCAATGTTTTAATGAAATACAGGGCAGTTTAGACTTGAGATGTAAAAAACGACATGAAACAAAGAGATGGAGACATGCCCTTCAAAATAAAAGCCACAAACCATTGCTGGGCACATATCAGACACGCTAAAAATGGCTCCACAACCCAGTTTGGATCCTGGGGTCTAGGATCTTAGGAGTACTTTAAACCAATGTAATGCCAAACTGCTGCAAACACACTTATGTAATTTAAACAGTCTGTAGGTGTTTGCTTGAAATATTTGGAGGATTATAAACAAGACATTGATCAGAATTAGGCGTCTAGGACCTTTATTTTTGGTATTGAAGTTTAAAATTCTGGTATCCTGACAGTCCTGGATTTAAAGCGCCAGATCAACATGAATTTGAATCGTGAAGGTCTGTACTGGCCTCATGTTTTCTGAGATCAGATCAACCTCAGACAAAGCTTTATTCTCAAATAAAGCGTTCATTTTTCCTTTTTTTTTTTTTTTTTTTCAGCCATCATCCCTCCTCCGCCGCCGACCGGCCTCGCCCTCGCCCCGCCCATGTCTGTGGCTCCTCCGCCTGACAAAGATTCTCGGCCTCGGTAGGAAGCACAGAATATCATCTACTGACAAATGTGATGATGTTTTAATGGTTAGAACTGTCTGTGTGTGTCTCTGGCTGTAGGTACGACTGGTTCCAAACCGACGTCACTGTTCATCTGGTGGTTTATGCCAAGAGGAGGGTAAGTCCTTGCTTCAACATGGAGACAGATTAAACAGAAACTAGAGATGTTCCAGAGCTCTCCAGTATCAGAGCAATGATCTGACTGACTGCTGTGGAAAACTGGAGCAGTATCTTAGCTCTCCAGTACAGGATGGTAAAAATACAGCCTCTATGTGACTCTTAACGTCGGCTCCCTGCTGATTAGTGTGAGTTTTACTGCTGTATACTAAAACGTCAAAACTTTAGATCTTCGTCACTACTGTGCTAAAGCGGCTAAATCCCACACATGGGCTGGTCGATTCCGTTTGTTTTGTTTATTCTGTCTTTGGGAAATTTCTCACATCTTTGGAAGGCTGCTTCCCAACTCTGCTGCTGCAGCAGCTCCGTCTGTTCTCCTTTGTTTGGATGTGAAACCACCGTGCTCCTTCACCTGATGAGCCTCTATGCTTTATCAGGTTGCTTGTATTGAAGTTGGCGTCAGGACACCTTCCCTCAGAACTACAGTCCCTCCCAGTGCTGACATTGAGCGTGCTCCCTTTACACACCTCCAATGACCTCTTCTTCGTTGCTCTAAAAACAGACGTTTTTATGTGTGCAGTGGTTTCAAGCAGGAAAGGAGAACACTAACGTATGGCATGGCTGAATGAAGCGAATTATAAAGTGAAACAGAACTGTACTTAGGGCTGAACGATTTAGGAAAATAATCTAATTGCGATTCTTCACCCAACATTGTGATTGAAATTTAATGTGATTATTCTTCAGGTTCCTCATCTTATAAACCATTCTGTATTATAACACACAAAACTATTTCCCCCAGAGATTTATATCCAATCTCCCAAAATGTACAAATAAATGTTCATAAATTCTAAGAAAAACCTGCCCCACCACCCAAAAAAGTCAAATTCCCAAAAAATTTCTTATAATTTCATCAAATTTTCATAAAAATACTAAAAAAAAAATCAAAGAAGAAAGTGTCTTATCGCAATAATTTTGTCCTATATTGCAAATTTGAAATGAATTGAAATGAAAGGAATGACGATTTTATGGATTTTTTTTATTTTGAAGCAGACAAAAATATACAAAAAAACAAGGAAAGTAGGAACTTTTGTCAATTATTCTAGAATATATTGGCACTTGAATGTTTGCATTATATATAGAGCAAAACACCTCTACCTCAAAAAAAATGTATTAAGCTGATATTTCAAAACACATTTCAGGTGAAGGAGATATTGCACCCTCTGCGGTTTGAAAATTGCAGTTGGTCACATTGCGATTTAATCTACATTTTGATTAATTGCCCAGCCCTAGTACTGGTGCATAAGCATGTGTCCTCGCTTAAACAAATACCTGCAGGATCAGACGTTTTTTTGATATCAGAATATCAACAACACTAAAAGAAAGCCTCAGAAATCATCCTCTCCCTGTGCTAATCCCTTACTAACATGCGGACCTAAAGCAGTTTATTTTTATCAAAGTCTGATAGAAGTCTGAATCTGCTGACTCCTGTTTCAGATCCCAAGCTCAGGCTGCACCAACATCGACCTGGAGGCAGGCGTTCTACGAGTACAAGTGCTGCTGGGAAAAATGTCCTACATGATTCATTTACGTGAGTGGATATGTGACATTTGTTTTCCATGCCTTAAACCAGCGGTTCTCAACGTTTTTTCAGTGATGTACCCCCTGTTTACCCCATAAACAGCGCAAATTCAAATTGGTCAAATTGGTGTAAAGTGGCGACTGTGTCATTTAAAAATATTCTTAGTTTTTTTTTTAAGGCATCTGGAGACCCCCTCTCAGTGTCTCGTGACCCCAAAGGGGGTCTCAACCCCAAGATTGTGAGCAACTGCTCTATTCTGTAGAAATGTTGTGATGATAACTGCAGGTCCATTTAGAGCTGTACAGTACTGTATTCATTCCAATTCATTCTGACGGCTGCCCTCATCATCAGAGTCATGTGATTGCCCTGAACCTATACCCATCTAAACTCTGTCATGGTGATTGAGCTTGTGAAGGTGCGTGATTGGTCGTTGTGTTTCAGGTCTGTCTGATGAAGTGGAGGGAAATGTTTCTGGTAAGAAAATCTCCTGATTATAAAGAGAAGTCGGCAGTATCTGCCTGCTCTGGCTTAAGCTCTAAAACTGCATCTCCTTTCAGTCCACACTTCATTCTCTGTGGGGAAAATCCAGGTCACCATCCGCAAACAGACCAAAGGAAAGTGGACGAGTCTGGGGCAACCGCTCGAATTTCACAACACATTTCTACGCAGAAAAGACAGAGGTGAGACCCCAGTCAGAGAAATTACTCTGATTTAGGTTTTTCAATAACTGTCACCATTTATTGAAACATTAATATTTTATTTCAGAACTTTTTATAACTCTGATTTAGACAAGAAAATGGTTTTAAACAGTAACCAGTGGTTTTCTTTTCCAGCTCCGTATTACCGGGACTGTGTGCTGCTGTCAAAGACTGAAGTGAATCACAACACATACGTGTTCAGATTCCAGCCCCCCCGAGGGTCAGTGAGGCAGGTACCAGTGGGGCAGCACGTCTACCTCAAAGCAAACATTCAAGGTGAGAGACAATGCTGGAAACTCTGGCCTGTGGGGTGGAGCTTCTCCTCTGGATCAGAAGAATGGTACGCTTCTCAGCCAGTCGATCCTAGAGCACCAGTTCAGAACGTTGCTGCTCTCTGTTTTCTGAAATTATTTAGATGTTTTTATCTAATGGACTCTGCACACAAGCCTTCTCCGTAATCTGTGTGTTATGAATGCTCTGTTACTGCCAAGTGTTGTAAACGCCTGCAGGATTCCTGAAGTTTGTGAAATCAAAAGCCAAATCAGATAATGGGTTTTTGGTAAAGTGGCATTTCCGCTTCCTGTAATGAAAGTGTTGTTTCATTAAAATTTGGTCTGATTTCAGATTCAGAGGTGGTGAGGCCGTACACTCCGGTGGATCAGAGTCTGTCGTCTAACACCTCAGTGCAGGATTCAGACCTCTACCTCATGATTAAAGTTTACCCTGAAGGAGTTCTCACTCAACATCTGAAGCATCTGAACATTGGTGAGTAGGATTTTAATCCTTGCTATAACCAAGGTAAACAACTAATTACCTAACAATGTTGAGTTCAGGTGGGGGGCAGGTAGTGATTTCTGTGCTCTGCTGATTCCTCACGTCTGTTCTTCACTTCCTCCTCATATCTGACGTGTGTGCATCATCAGTCACATGACTGTGGTCTACACACATCTGACCTCTAATATCTGGTCTTATGAGGTCCATGGGGCTCTGTTGTTTTTGTTCTCTCAGTGCTGTAGCTTACTGCAAAGATGCTGTTGGTTAGGTTTAAGGTCTAAAGCCGACCAAACGACAGTCGTGGCAGCCTCAGCTGAGTAGCAGATGATCCACGAGGAACAGAGAGAGAGCTACATGTGGAGGGGAGAAACTGAGGCCTCGTTTACACGACGACGTTTTGCTTCATTTTCTGTTTTCGTTTCCAAAAAGTTCCACGTTCAGACCGCAACGTTTTCAAAACGATCTCCATTCACACAAGACTGCGGGAAACACCAAAAACTATGTAGTATACATGCCAGGCCAGTAGATGGCGTTGTGATTAGTCAGAATCTGGTACAGACACGAAATTCATCTCCACTGATCCAAGTGATGGTGAGGTAAATCAATATTTTGTTGGAGAACAGTTACATTTACAGTTAAATTCCAAAGAGTGAGGAGCACGAACAGTACACTGGTATCGGCCATCTTTGTTTTGGGCTTCCCATCCGCGCATGCATTATAAGCCTACGCGCGCATGGATATTTACTGCAGCAGTAGTGAGCATGTCCGTTTTCAGAAAGTGCCGGTTTCCCTGTTGACATGGAGACGGGGGCGTTTTGAAAAACTTCCACTCTGGAGCCCGTTTCCGAAAAGTTCTGTTTTCAGGCACCAAAACGCCGTTGCCGTGTAAACGGACAGCCAAAACGCTACAAAACTTTTGTGTTTTCACGCGAAAACTGTAAATGGGGCATGAGTCTCAACAGACAAAAACTTAAATCCCCCGAAGATGAAAATGTATCATCAGTCTCTAAAGTCGAAGCCTTCCTCTCATTGAAGCTGTTTCATTTAGAGGCTTTTGCGGACCGTTTGCCTTTACCAGCTACCATAAATAGGGGATTGTACTGATGACATGCCAGCAGGACACGCAAAAAAAAAAAAAAAAAAAAAAAAAAACGATGGAAGCCTGGTCTGTTAGGAGTGTATGAAACGGGAGAAAAACAGACTAATATTTGCATTAATTGGGGAATTTTGGACTTGACAGAGAAACGGGCGTCTGTAACTTTTTGGTGTTTAGTGTACCAAACCAATCAAATCAATCAAACTGGACCAGCTGGTGGAAGCGTGGCTTTAGATTATGCAAGTAATGCAAGTCATGATGATTCTTGGACAGATTAAATCCATTTTAATAACCCTGATGGAGAACGTCACATTAATCTAATGTCACATTTCCTGGTATGATGTGAAAATGATTTGGGAGTCTGCTCATGTATCTCTCCTTCCTCCTAGGTGATCACATATCTGTTAGCAGTCCAGAGGGCACCTTTAGTCTCCGCCCCCTTCGTGATGTCACACACCTGTACCTTATAGCAGCAGGTACAGGGTTCACGCCGATGGCTCGTCTGATCCGAGCAGCTCTGCAGGAGTTTGACTCGATCGGGTAAGAATGACTCCCAAACTCCGATCAGGTCAGGAGGAATGTTGATTTTTCTCCTGATTTTCTGCCATCGTTGTCAAAAATCTACTTTCTCCATCAACAGCCCAGGTTAGAAGAAAGCCCTGGAAGAATCCTGTTTGATTATAAACTTTAATGTGTTTGTGCCTGCAGACAGACCAAGCTGCTCTTTTTTAACCGTGGAGAGGACGACATCCTGTGGCGCCGTGAGCTGAGTGAACTGGCTGCTAACAATGAAAGGTACTGATGTCTGTGTTAGGACACAGCCTGCATGTTATTTATTATAAACCAGTGTAACAAGGAGGGGAGTAGGGCTGGGGAGTTTATTGTTACTGATACTCCATTCTGATTCAAGTCCCACGTTTTTTTTATGAATCCAGCAGCCAAAGGTACCACCTTTAGGTTTGATTTGATGCATAGTGCTGATGTGCTTAGAGCTTATGTCCCCTTTTCAAGAATAGATGTATGTGTTTGCATTGCTGAAATAATAAAATGCCGTTATGTCAGGCTCAATAGCAGTATTGATACACGAAAACGTCAGGTTAGAAATGGCACCTTTAGAACTGTGTCAGGATAACAAAGCTGGATGCTCCCTCTCCTCTGTAGTCTGCAGGACACGGTGTCTGTGGTTTCATCTGACCACAGAACAGTTTTCCATATTTCCTCAGTCCATGTTAAATGAGCTCTGGTCCAGAAGATGGCAGCGTTTCTGGATCCTGTTCACATACGGCTTCTTCTCTCCATGATCCAGCTTTCACTGTCATTTGTGGATGGCACGGCCAACTGAGGGCCCCTTCAGCCTTGTCCCTGGAGAGATTTCTCCAGAGTCTCTGGATCCTTTGATGATATTATGGACTGTAGATGGTGGAAGATTCAAAGTCTTCACCGTTTTTGCAACGTCATCACACGGAGCATTCACTGTTGATGATGATGATGATGATCCATTTAAACGTCAGCGATCAAGATCACAATTTCAGTTTTTGATGACATGAAATAGAATCATAGGTAAATTAATTCAGTGGATGATAGTTTGGCGTTTTAATTTCATAATGAAGAGGTTAAATCAGCCCTGAGATTAACCCCGGCACACACTTGTCTGAATATTTGGCAGACTCTCCTGTACACACGGAGGATGTAAGGTGTTTGTTATCCTGTGAGCTGTTGTGACTAAAACAAGGGAAAAATTTATTTCACAAACCAAATAAACATCTCTCAGTCGTTAAAGCCTGACTTTGCTAGAAACTGGTCAGAAATGTGGACTGGACTGGATTTAACATCTTTGCACTTTCCTTTGGTTTGGTTTGCATTCATACTGCTCTTGGTCAAACGGACCAATCCGTCTGAACACCTACAGCCTCTGCCCGCTAGGGGTGCTGTTGTCACAAACAAAAGGTGACCAACAAAAAAAGAAGGCGTAGAAGAAGATGAAACCAGAACTCCATCTCCTTCTGTCGGTCTTTTCTTTCACATAAACAATGAAAAAACATCGAATGTCTCTGGGTTTCTGCTCTTGCGTTGGGGCATCATGAGAAAGCAGCAAGGTGGTGAGCTGTCCAGCATGTCGTTGTTTACATGGGACGAATAAATCCGCACCAAGTACGATGTGTTGCTATAGCTACACAGCCACCAAGCGAGGTACCGATGTGTGTTTGAGTGCACCAGGGTTCGTTTGGAAGCGGACCAAGACCCCCTGTTTTCAAGCGGACCAGAGTCCGCTTGTTTGGTTTGCACCAGAGTCTCCAAACTCCAAACAAACCGGACTATCCGGTAAAACGGACCAGAGTTTTTTTACAGCAGACCAAAGAGCTCTGGTCTGAATGTGCCCTTAGGCTCAAACGGGCCCTGCCAAGGTATGGATGGCCTTGTGTGAGTCGCCCTAAAACGTTCCTTTTATACCCAGTGATGTGACTGACCTGTTGAGAATTAACTTAATTAGTCTCAAAATGCTTCTCCAGCTGTTTTTCATGTGTACCACTTACTTTTCCAGCCTTGTGTTGCCCTGTCCCTTCTTTTTGAGATGTGTTGCTGCCATCAAATTCAAAATGAGCTAATATTTTTTTCCTGAATTGTAAAATGTCTCAGTTTAACATCTTTGGAACTGGGGTTGTATTATTATTTCTGTGTCAATGTGTGTTCCAGGTTCCAGGTGGAGTACGTCCTCTCTGAGCCTCCTGAGAGTTGGACGGGACGGACGGGTCGAGTGGACGAGTTGATGTTGAAGGATGTCGTCGTCAGACCAGATGGCTCCAAATGCTTCGTCTGTGTGTGCGGCCCCTCTGCCTTCACAGAGCTCACCATCGGGTTTGTAATACCACCTTGAATTTACCCCACTGTTCCCGTGCTCTGGGACGGAGCATCTTCATGATGTCTCTGTTCACATCACTAAACCTTCAGAAACTGCTAATGCTCCGTTTTAGTTGTTTCAATGGTTTGCTGTACAAAAACAAGTAGGAAAGGTGGTACAGGACCGGGAACTGGCATAAAAATCCCACTGTTGAGTAGGGCTGGGCAATTAATCCAAATTAGATTAAATCACAATATGGCCTGCTGCAGTTTTCAAATTGCAGAAGTTGCAATATTTCTTAACCTAAAATTTGTTTAAAAAAAAAAAGATTAAATTAAAAAACCATTTAATAGAAATTTTGTTTGGCAGCAGCAACAGATTTTATGTTCTACACATCATTCAAACATTCAAGAGTCTTATTTAGAATTTTTACAGAAGTCCTTTTCTTGTTTATGTATATTTATTTTTTAATCAAAACACAATTAATATTGTAAAAATCCCTTCAATATGGCAATTGATAACAAATTTGCAATTAGTACAAAAATCTCAAAAATAATCCCTATTTTTTGATCCTGTATAGCAGGGGTTCTCAACGTTGGGGTCAGGAACCCATTAGGGGACACGAGACACTGAGAGGGGGGTCTCCAGAAGCAAAAAAAAAACTAAGAACACTTTTGAATGACACTGTTGCCACTTTACACCAATTTTGCCTAATTTTAACCCATTTTTTTTTCACTTCTTCCCACCAATTTTGCTCATTTTAACACATTTTTGCAACTTAAACCCCATTTTTTGTCAATTTAAAACCCTTCCCACCACTTTTTTCTGCCTGTTTTTACCACTTCTAAACCAAATCTTGCAG
Source organism: Cheilinus undulatus (assembly GCF_018320785.1). NCBI lineage: Eukaryota > Metazoa > Chordata > Actinopteri > Labriformes > Labridae > Cheilinus > Cheilinus undulatus. The sequence goes on from NC_054872.1 coordinate 2,384,148, forward strand.
CTCTCTGCCTATTAATGGCTGTGTTGACACATTATTGCTACTATTAACCCCTTTTAACCACTTTTTAAGCCACATTTCACAAGTTGATATGGCTATTTTCCCCATTTTCTGACTATTTTCTGCCTCAGCTAACCCTTTTTTTGCCAGTTTATGTCATCCCATTTCACCAAATTTCCACCTATTTTTGCCACTTTAATGCCATTTCAGCCACTTTTGAATCCCCTCATACCACTTAATATGCCCCTTTCTGACACTTTAAACCATTTTTGCCATTTCTGGTAATTTTTTGCCTCTTTTATCTAATTTTTGGCATTTCTGATCCATTTCTGCTACTTTTAAAATCTAATTTCAGCATCTTTACCACCATTTTTGCCATTATTTACCCATTTTAGCTTTTTCTAACATATTTTAATTCTGTTTTTAACAAAAGGATTTACATTTTTAAGAGGGCTAAAATTTGTTTCTTTGATAAAAGTGGTTATTATTCAAGTGAAATCTAAAATACCACAGCTTAACTTTACAATGCACCATGATTTTTGCTGGCCCCCAGTTTGGCAATCTCTCCCATTTTCCCCCCAATGGGTGGCCTTGTCTCCACATGACTATTCTTGATTGTTCATGGTTGTGTTCAGCCACCTTCAGGTACAGTGTAGGTCCCCGGTCTCTGGCACCTTTATTTTGGGGGGCGTTGGCTGAAAAGGTTGAGAACCCCTGTAGTATAGTGCAGGTTACAATATAGAATGAATTATTGCTTGTGTTGAATGAACACATAAGATGAGGAACCTATGAATAACATATTAAATCGCAATTGCAATATGGGGAAAAAAAGTGATGCAGACACATGTAGACTCAGCACACACCAGGCCTTTACAGTCAGCAGAGACTCAGTCCTAAGTCCTGGACTTCAGCCACCTCCTTAGTCTCTCTGTGTTGTCATTCCAGGTTGTTGAAGCAGCAGGGCTTCAGTGAAGAGGAGCTCCATGCTTTCCAGGGCTGAAGACTCCTGGCTGAATCAGAAACCTCCACGCTGCTGAGACTGAGTGTGCCTGAGTGAGAGTGGGCTGGTATTTGTATCCCCGTGTTTGTGACCAATGAAAGAGTGTTGTAATTCTATGCACTGAGGGTCTGATCGTACTGAAGAGCCGAGCTTTTATCCTGAGCTGTGTGGGAAAACCACATCTATTACTGTTTCTGCTCCATGTCTGCTGCTGCTGCGTCTAAGGGGAGAGTGATTTTTAAACCAAGGCTCTGTTTTTTTAAGACTTCCTTATCCTGCAGCAGAAACCGGCTGTAATGTCTGCAACAGCCGTTTCTGCTTTCATTGAATACAACTTTTAGTGGCCAGTCATTATCAAGTAAAATCTAACAGCCACTGCAGCTTTAGACAAAGCCATGAGCATCAGAGATTCAGATCTCTCAGAACCCAGAACTTTCTGTCTGCAGGCCTCAGTTTAAAAATAGCAGAATGCCCCTTTAAAGGGTTAAGAGAGCTGTAAATGTGGTGAAGTTATGTTTATTCTGTAGTTTCTATTGAATGAAAATGAATGGTGAAATGTATGCAGTATATATTACATATAGTATATATTTCTGACACTTCTGGATGTTTCTGCTGCTGTTTAATAAAAAAGCATCATGTTGATATTTTCAAAGGTCTCCTGTTTTTGACAGATGGGGGTCTTTCCTCTTTACCCTTCATGGGGGAACAACCAGATACAGGAGGAAGTCTGTGAACCCTCTGAGATGATCTCCTTTCTGCACTAACTGATCTGATCGGCTTCTAAGTCACAAGTACAGACAAACATAACGTGCTTAACCTCATACCACACAAACAATTACAACATTCAGTGTCTTTATTGAACACAGCCATGCTGCGGAAAAAAGGTAAGAGAACCCTAATGACTCTAAAAGAGCTCAGTGGAGTCAGGAGTTAGCTCACCTGAGGTCTGTGACCTATAAAAACACTCGGACTGTCACAAGAAGCATCTGCTGATGGGAACCATGCTTCCCACAAAAAGAGATCTCCTAAGACAGGGGTGTCAAACTCATTCACAGAAGGGACGGGGTTCTGAATTAAGGTCTAACCTGAGGGCCTAACAGGGTCCACGTTAAACCAAACCGTCAACCTCGTTTTTGCAGATAAAACATTTTAGGGAAAAAATAATCACGGATGATAAATGAAAATTGACAATTAACAGTGCAAAGGGTTAAAACACAAAATTAGGTGTTGATTAGATTAGATTATGATTTTAAAAGGCAAATATATAAAAAAGAAAGTCACAATCATGTTTTAAGGCCAAAATATGACTTGAAATTTAAAATTGTGAATCTAAAATGTCAGAATATGAGACAAAAAGTTAAAAATCCTCAATTGCAAAGGTCAAAATATGAGGTGAAAAGTCAATTTTATATAGAAAAAGTCAAAATAATAAATTGACAAAGTCAAAATATGAGATAAAAAATCAAAATAATAAATTGAAAAAGGCTAAATATTCCAGATCATAAATGTAAAAGGTCAAAATATGGGATAGAAAGTAAAAATGATAAATTTAAAAGGTCAAAACATAAGATAAAAGTCCAAATTATAGATAGAAGTCAATTGTGCTATGCAAAATTGAAAATATGAAATGAAAACACAAATGAATTTCTTTTAATCTGATTATTTTTACTCTTTATATTTTTGACACTTTTAAGACTTAAGGATATTTTAAATCATTGAAGTTTACATTTTTATACTTAAGAAATCTGCAGACCTCATACTTGTTGGCCAGTTATAATAAAAAATTTTAATGGTCTTGCGGGCCGGGTATAACTGTACCACGGGCCGGATTTGGCCCCCAGGCCTTCAGTTTGACACTCTCGCCCTAGAATGACAGCTGAAGGCTTAAAGGAGTCACTGGAACAATCACCATCTCTGCTCATGAGTCTACCACACGCTAAAGATGGAACAGGCATGGCTGCCATGGCAGGTCGCCTCAGAGGGAGCTGCTGCTCTCCTAAAATACATCACTGCATGCTTGAAGTTTACCAAGAATGCCTTGACTCTCCACAGCACTCCTGATGAAACTAAGGTTGAGTTGTATGGGGAGAACATGCAGAACTATGTATGACATAAAAAGGGTCCCACACACCAACAAGAGAGCATCACCCCCACGGTGAAGTACGGTAGAGGGGGCATCAGGGTTTGGTTCTGCTTTGCTCTCTATACTCTATACTCTCAGGGTCTGGGCTGCTCCCCATCGTGGAGGGGAAAATGTTGTCCAAGTTTGTCACGGTACCCTCCAGGATAATGTCAGGGTGGTTGTTCTAAAAAAACTGGCGCTTTAGCAGCATCCACGCTGATCTTTTCCACCATGACGGCACCGGCCTCTTGTTACTGCTTGCATACATCACAACTCTGCTGTTCCCAAAAGTACTGCCCCTTGTTGCTGATTGGTCCTGTCACTTTTTAACCGGGTCTGAACGGTTCAGATGGGAGCTTTACAAGATGGATTCACCAGTGAGACACGCGGAAAAGGGCATATAATTTCCTCAGGATATTAAGAGTGAGGTGATTGATGATGAAGATATTTTATAAGGCATGGCCTTTCCTCTGCTCTGCTTAGCCCCTCATGGAATTGAACTTTTGCTTTCTAGTCCAGCACACTCTGAACTGTAGCGGTGAATGGAACTGGGCAGTCCCCAGAGCGGTGGTGGCCCAGACACCAGAACTCTGGGCCAGGTTTTTTTGAGCCCAGCATCTTAAGTCTGTGCCTTTGAAAGCAGAAGAACAGGACGGATGGATGGTCTGCGATCCTCTTACAGTAATGTTGGTCCGCTGCAGTCCCTTAAACCCTCAGTCAAAGAAGTATGCCGGCTTCCTGGGCACTTTTCATAAAATCCATGATCAGATTCAGAGTTATTTCAGATAAACTGATGCTGCTACACTCTAAACTACATTAATTCCTTTCATGAGTCCGTCCTTGTCATGGCAAGATATGGGATACCCAACCATGAATGACACACGTGTTTCAATATCAGAATGTAAATAAGCAGTGTAGAAAACTAACAATGGCCATGGCCCCGCTTTGGCTAATGAGAAAGTCCTAAACAACGTCCCATCATCCATGTCTCGTACCTCTATGCCAAAGTATAAGCTGATCGGATCAAATCCCTCAGAGGAGTTAATCCAGATATGACCGCTGGAGGAGGACCAAAATACACAATTTTTTTGCTATCCATCCATTTTCTATACCACTTATTCCGTTCCGGGTCGCAAGGGTGCTGGAGCCTATCCCAGCTGTCGTTGGGCGAGAGGCAGGGTTCACCCTGGACTGATCGCCAGTCAATCGCAGGGCTGACATATAGAGACAGACAACCAGGCACACTCACATTCACACCTACAGGCAATTTAGAGTCACCAATTAACCTCATGAGCATGTTTTTTTGTGGTGGGAGAGAACCCACACATGCACGAGGAGAACATGCAGACTGCACAGCAAGGCCCTGACCGGGGAGAGAATCAGTGACCTTCTTGCTGTGACGCAACAGCGCTAACCCCTGCGCTGCCTGATTCTTTGCTAATTTATTCAAAATGGCAGATTTCCTGTTGGAGATAGAGTCTTGGCCTAGGAGGCTTTTTTGTAGATCTCCCTAAGCTGCACCTGCACGCAAAATTTAATGAATCTACGACAAAGGAGGGGGCTTTAACTTTTAAAAATGTTTTGAATCATGATGCAATTCTGAATTGCCATGTTGGAGAACAGGAATATATATATATATTTTTTGCAAGACCAGACACACCTGCAAAGTTTCTTAACACTTTGAATATGTTAAGGGCCTCAAAAGTCCATGCAAATAAGCAGGGCTAATTTCGTCGACTAAAATCATGACTAAAAGTATTCGTCAACAGCCTTTTTCTTCCATGACAAAAACTAGACTAAGACTAACAAAAATAGATCTGTGATGACTAAAACTGGCAAAAAAGTAAATTAAATTTTCATCAAGATGACTAAAACTAGACTGAAAGGTAATGTAGTTTTTGTTGGACATTCAGAATCCATGATATTTCTCCACTGTGGGCAATCTGTCAAAAAACAAAGCATCTGTACCTATTCTGCCTCTCAGCTGTAGAAAGCAGGGATTCCAGGTTAGACAGGGTGCAGAGAACACAGTACCATGATTTGGTACCAGATTTAGGCAAGAAAATAAATGTTTGGACTAAAATGTGAGGACTTTTATAGACTAAAACTAGACTAAAATGTTTTGAGTTTTCGTGGACTGAAACTTAATGTTTTTAAAGTCAAACTCAAGACCTATCTTTTTAGTCTGGCTTTTACCTGAATTTAATATGCTCATCTTAACCTTTTTTAGTAATTTAGGTTTTATCTTATTTTGTTTTAATTTCAGAATGATCTTTTAGTAGTTTATCCTCTTGTTTTACCGTCTTTCCCTAAGTTCTTCTTAAGTGTTTTATTTCCTGGTTTGAGCATATTGCCGTTACCTTTTAGTGTTTTTATTCTCATTACAGCACCTTTTTATTATTTTACACTTTAACCTAACCTTCAATGTTTACTCATTGTAAACCTTCAAGATGGCCTTTCCCCTGTGTGTACTGGGTCCATACATTTTCAGGCCATGAATGCAGCACTCTGCGTAGCCTAGCAACAGTCTACCTACAATGCACTGCGTTGTTTTGAAGTGTGGCTAGCAATACTAACAGAAGTAGCCCAAAGATACTGAGTATAAAGCATGTCCTTTTTTAACGTAGCTACAACTGTGCTACTTTAGTTTTTATACACCTTAAGATATGTGTGGGTAAGATGTTACCAAAATTATTATTTACAGAATTTAATTTAATTTTTTCCTTTAATTTATTTTATCTATATTCAAGTGAAAAAAACATTTATACTACCTCAGGTTATATTTAAACGCAGCTCTGTTTTTGTGTTTTTATGCACTTTTTGACGAACTATGAATAAAAAATGCATATTTTTCATCAAATCGACTTTTTTTTGTTCCAAATTGTGAATTATCAGCTGCTTAGTGGGCGCCGAACTTGTCTGGCCCGGCAACATTTCTTGATTTTGAAATTTGGCCCGGTTGAATCCGTCAGTGAATTGCCCTGGTCTAACATATATTTTTTACCAGCGGGGGGCGGTGAGTGGTATCATAACTTGTTGGTTCTACACTATTTCTGACCAACGAAGAAGAATCTGTAGCACGGAGCTGACAGAGTGAAGCTAACAATCATCTCTGTGAAGATTAAAAATTAGTTATCTATTTTAACGATTATCCTACCGATCAGTTATTATCTTACTCATCAATTATTATTAAGAAAATAAAATTCCCCTCGGTGTGATTGAAAAGGAACCGGAAATGGCAGAAAACTCAGGTGAGTGTGCTAACGGTAGCAGGTCAGTTAGCTGTGAGCTAGCTTTAACCCTGTAAACATCAGTGTTTTAGTTTAATGGTTCATGTGAGATTATCGGGTCGTTCCTTAGTTTGAATGGACTCTTTCGTGCCATACTGAGATTATATGTTTTTTTTGTTTATGCTCTTTATCTCAGCTAACTCCAACATAAACAGGACCGTTAGCCTAGCATGCTAATGATGTGTGAGGACGCTGAGGAGAGAATGAGCCCAGAACAGAGAGGATCAGAGCTTAAATAGATCAAATATAGTCTGTAGACCTGGTTTATTTACCCACTAATGTTCACTATAATTACCATCTGTTAACAGTCACAGCCCTGTATGGAGCTAACATGCTCTAACCATGGCTCACTAACTGACTCTGGCTTTATTTAGTTAATTATCAGCTGTTTTTAACAGACTTATCAGAGTTAAGATAATTATATTTGTTATACAGAGAATAAAACTCTGGGTTATCACAAAAAGATGAGTGGAAATTCTAAAGTTTGTGATTATATTACGTTTTTAACTGTCAGCTCCTTTAAACTGAGTGGACACGTGTTTCCAACCAGCCAATCAGAAGACAGCAGTCAGCTTGGTAACAGCCAGGGACTCACGCTGTGATTGGCAGACCAGGGTTTAACCAATCAGCACTCAGAATGATCAACTGAAACAGGAAGGATCTATCAGAGAATACAGTTTGATCTAGGACTGACTGAAACTTTCAGAATCACCTCGCTCCTCAACACTGGACTAGTATGGGGCAAAAATGGAGGACAAAGCTCCCAACATCCCCAGCTTCATGATCATTCAGTCCTCTGCCTTTCATGATGCCATTCTTTAAAGTTTATAAAACAGTCCATCCTTGTCTTTGACATGATGTCATGTAATAAGAAGTATTTATCATTCTTAGTCTGAGAGGTTGAAGTTGTTCTCTCGTTTTAATTTCACATCAGAGCAAAATGAGACGAAGCACGACAGCTCCTCCTCTCCAGGGATGACGGACCAGGAGAAAGAACTGGCCGCCAGCGCCTACGAAGCCTTCTCTGTGAGTCCTTCTCCCTCCTATCTAGTAAAACCAGCAGAAGGGTTAGTCTGTTCCAGGGGCGTAGCCAGGGATTTTGGGCCCCCAGAAAGATTTTACATAGGGCCCCCCTTAACCAGTAAGACAAGCAACAGTCTTTTTACAAATATCTCTGCATTTTAATGTATTTTTGAAACATAATTTCCCATTTGTGAGCAATATTTTTACTATGGTAAAATTAAATTTACTGGCAATATTTCGCAGTGCTGTATTATAAGATTTGGACATTTTTAAGGGAGGAGTAGTATTGTATTTTACTCTATTTTATATAGATAGAGTCTGTCAGTCTGTTGACTGATTCATTTAGTCCAGTGTTACTCAACCCTGCTCAACCAAAGAGCCAAATTGTTGAAAAATGCATTTGCAAGAGCCACAAGCTAAGTGGTGAAATGCGGCAATTAAAATAAATTGAAGGTGGAAAAAATGGTCAAATAGAGGGAAACATTGAGATAAAAAAGTGGCATAAAAGGGCAAAAATAGGTGGTAAGTGACCAAAAAATGAGTTAACTGTGGCAAAAATCAGCCAAAAGTGGCAAAAACGTGGCTTTAAATGAATGAAAAGTGACTAAGCTGGGCAAAAATCACAAAGAGGGTGGGAAAAATGGGCAAAAAGTGGCATTTAATTGCATAAGGCAGCTCAAATAGGTGAGAAGTGGCAAAAGGCACAAAGGGGCAAAAAATAGCAAAAAGCAGGATAAAATTGTCAAAATGTGCTAGAAGTCGTGATAATAATATGCATTTTATTTATAAGCGCGTTTCTGATTACTCAAGGTCACCTTACAGATAAAAACTAATACAATAAAAACAGTGGATAAAGGTGACAAAAAGAAGTGGCAAAAATTGGCTAAAAGCGGCAAACACTTGGAAAAAAAGGCAAAAAGGGCAGAAAGTGGCAAAAATGGGTGGGAAGTTACCCCCCAAAAAATTGACGGTGGCAAAAATGCCCCCTAAGTGTCAAAAACATGGCAAAAAATGAGTGAAAAGTGACTTTAATGGGCAAAAAAGCATCAAAGAGTAGCAAAATGGGAAATAAGTGGCATTTAACTGCACAAGGCAGCTTAAATGGGCATTGAGGATCACTGGTTTAGTCACTTTTGATTTAATAATGTCACTAATTACTAAGAAAAAATAAATCAAAATACACTTTCCATTGCAGGCTTCCAAAGGGCCTGCATAATCAGTGCCCTTTCCCCTCCCTGTGCTCCACCCATACTCTGTTCTCAGCCTATCAAACATCATTTCTCAGTTGGTTTAGTTTTTGACTGACCCTGCTCTTGTTTCGCTCCAGGCCGGTAAATACGACGAGTCTCTGAAACAGCTGGACGCTCTGCAGGAGCTGAGCAAAGAGGACTATAAGATCGCCCTGAACAGAGCTGTGGTCGAGTTCTATAAGAGCGGTCAGAGCACCACAGGGACCCTCAAACAGACTCTGCTGACCATGAAGAACCAGGTACACGCTGTTACCTGGTGTTCTTTAATCACACAAAGTTCCGTCTCTCTATGATGATGTCATCAGACTTCCTATTTGTCCCTCAGGTCCACACGTCAGCGGAGGATGTGGACGGGCTGGACGATGTGGAGAACAGTCTGCTCTATTATAACCAGGCCATCATCTACTACCACATGAGGCAGTACTCAGAGGCCATCTCTATAGGAGAGAGACTCTACCAGTTCCTGGAACCATTTGGTACGTACTCGTCCTTTAATGAAGTATGACATTAAATCATCTATTCAAGGTTGCACTTACCCATTTCAGTTTTAGTCAGCAGTTATAATCATGTTTTAGGGATGGTGGCCATGAAAGGCTCTGCTGATATTTACAGCTAATATATCAGCAGCATTATAAATCATATATCAGCCTTGAATATGAGCTTAATTTCCAACTGTACCATCTTCTTTCTAGGGCCCCACACACTCTAGGGGCTCCACTGTGAGTCCTGAACTTTTAGAATGAAGCCTCAAACATAAACCAACTTCCAGACTGTCTTCTTCCTCCTTCAGCTCTGATTAGCTTAGCTTAGTTCATTACTATGATATCAATATCAGCTAAAACGAGTCTGGAAATACTGGAATGTCAGACATTGGCTAAAATCCAATATCATGCATCCCAAAATAGATTTATACATTTTTGTACATAGTGCAAAGTATTAACCCCAAGACAACCATTTTACACGGGATGATGGAGCCTTTTTTCCTGTCGAGAGTTAACAGGGGAAGAAATACTAAGTTCTTCTCTCTTCCTAAATCCAAACAATTCCATGGATGACGATTATCTTGAGTCTCTTAAAGCTGGCTGCACTGTTGATTTTAAAACCTATAATAGGGCCCTATGATTTCCGCGTTAACAAAATTGCGAATATATTCTGGGGGGGATCACTCAAGCGGGTCACAACTTGTCCCTCACTTCACAAACACTCACCCCTACTATAACTTAGATTTTTATGTACCGCTTTTCACTGGCCTTACCCTGCAGCTGTTGAAACCTTGGTTTATGCTTCCACATGTGGCCTGCACCCGTTGCCTGGATAGCTCCATCAGGACAGCATCAGACTTTTAGTCTGAGGGTTCAAGCTAACATTTTGGCGGCAGTAGCCTTAAATGTGTATAAAATAGACTCCAGCTTTAGAAACTGGAATAACCCTTTAAATATGCACAGCACTAGGCTGAATGGAAAATGTAGTTGTATTTTAGACCACCATACCATTAACGGCAGGATCAGGCTCTTCTACTCAGCCTCCTGATCGTGCTGTATTGTTCTTTTATTGGTATTTTATACTTTTCTATGTGTGAACCTGGATTTGGCATGTAGTCATGGTGTTATTTGTCCTAGAAGAGAAGTTTGCTCAGGCCGTGTGTTTCCTGCTGGTGGATCTCTACCTGCTCACCTTCCAGCCAGAGAAAGCGCTCCACCTGCTCGCCGTGCTCGACAAACTGTCTGTGCAAGGAAGCAACAAGAACGGCAAAGGAGAGGTACGCCAGCACACTTCACCAGATCTTACTCTCATAATAAACGCTAAACCTGCAGTTTGAATGAGTCTGGTTGGTGTTTCAGAACAATTCAAACAAAGACGGAGCGAATCAGAAGGCGGAGTTTACAGCCATGATCGAGGCAGCTAAATCAAAGATGCACCAGGTGAGACTTTAACGTGTGGCTCTGTTCCTGTCTTTATTAGTGATATTAATAATGTCCATCTCTAATGACTGGTGGCTGTCTGTCTGCAGTACAAAGTCAGAGCATACATCCAGATGAAATCCTCCAAAGCCTGCAAGAGGGAGATCAAGTCAGTCATGAACACAGCGGGGAATGTAAGTATCACTGTTTGTCTGCTAATGTTCATTCATATCTAAAAGACTGCTGACGTTTCCGTAACTGCACATGCTCAGAAGAAGCAGCAGTAAAATAAACGACCAGAAACCCAAAGAGAAGCAGAGAAAATCTGTCTATTTTCATGTATAGAGAGAGCGAGAAATATCTGACTGTTAGGCTAAGTATGAAATGTATTTTTACCTTCTGTTTCCTTGAGAATTAATGTGGCAAACCCAGGCAGTTAGAGATGCAACTACACTGCTCAAAAACTAAAGGGAACGCTTAAAAAACACCTGCCAGATCTGGATGAATGAAATATTCTAGTGGAAAATCTTTATTCATTACATTGAGAACAAAATAACATGACAAAAATGTAGGGATGCACGATTATTACCGGTACCGATAAATTATTCAGCTGATAATGCATATATTTTACATATTTTTATTATCCCGATAATAAAGTATCACCAACAAGAATGGATTGAGCTATGGTGTTTGAAGATCTTTGAGTCATCAGAGGACTAGAAGAGAGTGATAGGAGCTGAATTCTGTTGACCATTTAAACCTGAATAATTCTGATTTATTGTCTCCAACTCTCTTGGTCAGCATTTCTGTTGACAGACAGTTTCCTCGGGGATCTCCTGTAAAGTTCAGTCTTTTGCTCTCTCTGACCAGTGTCTCCTCTCCTCCTTCAGTCTGCTCCCTCGCTCTTCCTGAAGAGTAACTTTGAGTACCTAAGAGGAAACTACCGGAAGGCAGTGAAGCTTTTGAACAGCTCCAACATCGCTGAGCATCCAGGACCCATAAAGACTGGTGAGAATATTTGTTCCTCTGCAGGTTTAATGTAAGGACCACTCACCCTGATGTTAGAATGACTCCATCTTCAGTCTCATTAATAACCTGAGTGTCTCACACACCGTCTCCTCCAGGTGAATGTGTTCGATGTATGTTCTGGAACAATCTGGGCTGCATTCACTTTGCTATGGGGAAACATAACCTGGGCATTTTCTACTTCAAGAAGGCGCTGCAAGAGAACGACCACACCTGTGCACAGCTGGGGGATGGAGGCAACGGCCAGTGTAGGTCAATCTGCTACAGGTCGTTTTTGTCAGCGAACACAGCCAATCAGGACAAAGCTAATGCCTCCTTTCTTTCCTCTCCGAACAGCTAAGAAGTTCACAGGTATCCCCATGTGTGCGCTGCTAGCTAACAAGCGCTACGAGCTGCTCTATAACTGTGGCATCCAGCTGCTGCACATCGGCCGGCCTCTGGCGGCGTTTGAGTGTCTGATGGAGGCCGTGCAGGTTTATCACTCCAACCCTCGACTGTGGCTGCGGCTCGCCGAGTGCTGCATCTCTGCTAACAAGGGGGTACGACTTTACTTAGCTGTTTCCTTTACTGTGGCCGAGTTTTCTTCAACAGTTAGCTTTATCGATTTGACTTTAGGCTCGTTTACATGGACACGTAGACTCTAAGACTGAGTTATTGAAGTGTACCATCAGTTTGATTATTATACCATTAATGCTACATTAATCTCATTACATTGTGTAAAGTTATTTGTACATGTCATTCCCAAGTGAATTCTGGTCTCCTCCAGTACGTTAACATACAGAAGAGCAGATTCTGACCTCTGACCTTTGTGTTTCAGGGCTCAGAGCAAGAGAGTAAAGGTTTACCGTGTAAAAAAGGAATCGTTCAGTCCATCGTTGGCCAGGGTTACCATCGGAAGATCGTCCTGGCATCCCAGACGACTCAGAACACCATCTACAGGTAAAGAATCTGAGTTTAGCTACAGGTGCAGCCTCTCATTTTAGAGCTGGTCTTCGTTATTGATTTGAGGTTTTCTCCTAAAGCTTTGGGACTCTAGATTCTACTAAGTGTTAAATAACAGATTGGTATTGTTTAAAGCTCATGGAGTCTAGAAATGCTCCAAACTCCACCCACTTTAAGACCCAACATGCACTTATGAGGACATTACATGTTGGCTTTCCTACAACACTTTAAAAATTCTGCTGTTAGAGTTTTCAACTAAGAGTTTGAACTGTCCACGGTTTCCATAAAAGTGGGAAAAGTCATTTTCTTGGAATGTCTTAGGAATTTGCTTTGAGACAAATTTTGGGAAGTTTGATTTTTAACTTTTTTTAGATACTTTCATCAAAATTTAGGGGATTTATTTGTAATTTTTTGAAAACTAAATTGGAAATTTGGATGAGGAGTTTACTTTGAGATTTTCATGAAATTTTAAGGGATTTTTTTGTTACATTTTTCCATGGAGTTTTGGGGGATTTTGTTTGTAAATTTTGATGAGAAGTTTTGGTGAATTTGCTTGAAAATTTTTAGGGTGCTTTCATGGGAATTCAGGGAATTTATTTTGATTTTGTATTTTTTTATTTTGGCAGGGAATTTCCTTTGATTTTTTTATGGGATTCTAGTGGGAGTTTGTTTGGTATTTTCTGGGAATTTATTTGTGAATTTTTGGGAATGTGGTCAGAAGTTTAGAGTTTTTTTGTGGTATTTGCCTGAAAATCTTCATGGAACCTTTAGTGATTTAAAAAAAAATCCTAAACCTTTTTTTATTATTGCAAAACAGACAAGTACATGCAACAAGGTCTGGGCAATTAATCAAAAATTAGAGTAAATCGTAATATGACCTGCTGCAATTTTCAAATCACAAATAGTGCAATATTTCTTCAACCTAAAATTTGTGTTAAAATAGCAGTTTAAAACTTTTTTTTGCAGCAGAGATGTTATGCATTACAGATCATGCATTCATCCACATGCATTTTTTTAGAATGGTCTACAAAAACACTTCTTTTTGTACGTTTTTCTTATTAAATTGTAATTGCACAAAATTGTAATTTCGCCTAGGGCACCAACAGAGTCAGAGCCGGCCCTGCTTGTGGCCCATCATCAGAAAAACGACACCATGCCTGTTTTAAAGACTGAACAGCTCTCTACCAACTAGCTGACATGCACATGTACGGTCAAAAATCCACTCCGTGGTGTGGTTCCTGCAGAAACTGGTTCTTCTAGAGATGTGTACAAGTTTGTCTAGGAGCAGACATCTTTAGAAGTAAAACACACATTCTTTGTGAAACTTCATACAAGTAAAGAAATAACATTTCTGTGTGTTGTAATGCAAAATCAGCCTGTTGCCCTCATATGCAGACATCTTTATAGTGAAACCCACTTCCTGTTCAAATATGACACTAAGGTTTTATCAGGTCCTACTGGTCCCAAATAAGAGGGAAAAACTAGAACTGCATTCAAATCAAAGTTCAGGTCTCAGGAGGATAACGGCCTTCATCAGTCCTCCCATGTGTCTCTGTAATGATGCTCTGTTTATCACAGTGAGGGTCAGTCAGCAGCCATCCCTGTAGCCAGCATGGAGTTTGCAGCCATCTGTCTGAGGAACGCTCTGCTGCTACTTCCTGAACACCAGACTCAGGATGCTAAGACGGAGAACGGCTCCAAGAGCTCCAGCCAATCAGGGAGCACCGAGAGCGGCAGTGAGAACAGCGACGCCTGCAGGTAAGGAACACAAACACCACCAGACGAGGGCTGAAACCATAAGGATTATTATTTAATCTGATTATTAAATATGATCTCAGAACACCTGTGCCTGAACTCTGTTTAACCTGGCTCTGTGTTTTTATGACAGTGGTAAAGGTCAGGACGCAGACAAGTTCCTGTCTGCGGCACCGTCGTCTCCTCTCAGGAAACAGGAAGTAGAAAACCTCAGGTAAGGACACGCCTCATTGGTATGTATTTAATCACCTAGGCTCTGTTCAAAAAGTCCAAAAAATGACCTCCTAAGTCCTTTCTTATCCACTTTTCCTTAACCCCGGTGAAAAACGTCACAGGGTCAAGGAAAGGTGGGAGTAAGAGGATAGAAAAGGAGAACAGCGATGATTATGGAATCCCACTGTACTTTCCCCAGGTGGATGTTATGGACGTGATGTGTGTCATTAGTGAAAAAAACTACAATTTAACCTTGATGGACTACAAAATGTGTGCATTTACCGTGTTGTCATGAGCAGCGAATGAAACGTGAAAACCTCGGTGATAAATATGAGCTCATTAAGATTTTAATATCCTAAAGTCTCTTCTTGTGATGTAATCAGTGATGTCACTCTGGCGACAGGTGCTCCATTCTGGCGTGCAGTGCCTATGTGGCGTTAGCGTTGGGAGATAACCTGATGGCTCTGAATCACGCCGAGAAGCTGCTGCATCAGAACAAAGTTTCAGGATCTCTGAAGTGAGTCTGCTCTCCTCTCCACACCTGTGGACACAGCTCACCTACACACACCTGTACACACCTATAGACATCAAAACACAGCTCACCTGTAGATACCTGTAGATATCTAAACACAGCTCACGTGTAGATACCTGTAGATATCTAAACACAGCTCACCTGTAGATACCTGTAGAAATCAAAACACAGCTCACCTGTAGATACCTGTAGACATCTAAACACAGCTCACCTGTAGATACCTGTAGAAATCAAAACACAGCTCACCTGTAGATACCTGTAGACATCTAAACACAGCTCACCTGTAGATACAGCTCACCTGTAGATACCTGTAGACACAGCTCACCCGTAGACATGGCTTAACTTCTGCTCCATATGCAGGTTCCTCGGTCACCTGTACGCTGCTGAAGCCCTCATCTCATTGGACAGGATCTCTGACGCCATTGCACATCTAAATCCAGAAAACGTCAGCGACGTGTCGATGGGAATGCTAACGAGCGAGCTAGACCAAGGTGAGCAAAGTCACCTGTGGAGACGATAACAATAAACATGAAACCTCACTGTCAGCGTTTCTAATCAGTGGTTGTTTTTATTTGTATAGGGTCGGACAAAGGAGACGAGCCCGTCGAGTCTCGTAAGTTTACACTTTAACTCTTCTCTATTCATAAAGAGTGGACTCTATATTCACAGAGGTAGAATCTATATTCACAGGTGTAGAATCTGTATTCACAGAAGTAGAATCTAAACTCACAAATGTAGAATCTGTATTCACAGATGTAGAATCTATATTCACAGATGTAGAATCTATACTCACTGATGTAGAATCTATGTTCACAGATGTAGAATCTATATTCACAGATGTAGAATCTATATTCACAGAGGGAGAATCTATACTCACAGAGGGAGAATCTATATTCGAGATGTAGAATCTAAACTCACAGATGTAGAAAATAAATTCATAGAGGTCAAATCTATGTTCACAGATGTAGAATCTAAACTCACAGATATAGAATCTGTATTCACAGAGGTAGAATCTTTGCTCGCAGATGTAGAATCTAGGGGTGTCAACGACTAGGGTTTTTTGTAGTCGAATCTGATTCGTCAGATTTTGCCTTTAGTCGAGTAATAGTCAAACAGCGTTTCTGCTAGACTTTTTTTGTCCCCGGTCAAAGTGACCGGCAGGCCTCAAGAATTCTGGCCATTCAGAACAACTACTGGACATTTACTTCAATATTATTTTGCTGCATTAACAGCAGCAAAATGCATAAATCTCTTATTTTTTTGTGTAAGTGGTTTAAAGTATCAAAATGAAAGCTGCGCGCTTTTCCTTACACATGCAGTCAGTTACACAATATATGCCCACGTTAAACTCATTAACAACAACGTTAGCTTCACATCAGCACCATTAGCCTGTTAGCACTTTGGCCGCTATCACATAACACTGCAGCTTACAACAGCCAAATACCATCCTCCACAGACAACAACGAAGCATCCAAACACATAACAAAGGTGCTCTGTTAACTGGACACTGTGTTAGAACTCGACATTTCAAATGAAAAATGAGTCTTACCGTCAGCTGCTAATATCAATCCTCATGATGATATAACTGTAACCTCTCTGAAGAGAGACAGAGCCTTCATTATCAGCTCCAAGCAGTCCATGCTGTTCTGCACGATGTGATTCTGTGATGACTACAATCCAACTTTATCTGAGGATTGGTCATAGGTAGTTTATCGAAGTCCACTACAACTCTGCTCAGTGTAGGCCTCTCTCTATCTCTGCTGCTGCATCGGTGTTTACGGCGCTTGTACAGTTCCCTTTGTTTCAGCCTCTTCATTACTCACAGAGATGACACAAAATCCCCCCATACCGCTGATGATATTAATCCATTGGTTAACCAGGAAAACCTCACTTAGATAAAAATTCTGCTTTATGAGAAAGCTCTGGTCAAACTTTCCCACTTTCCCTGTATAGTCCCCAGCATTACTGAGCTCGTACAGAGCTTTGACGTCATTGTGCATACATAATTAGCCATGTGCTTGCTGTCTGAGGAGATAAACAACCCCAGCACCGCAGGACAGTAGATGTAGTAAAGTTAGGCAACTTTTAGTTTATATTAACGCATTCTCGCAACATATCTTCTAGGTTATATATATATATATATATATATATATATATATATATATATATATATAATATGCAAGTATTCAGTTTTTACTTATCTGGTCATTTGCATGTTTTCTGCCGTACATTTTGACGGTTATATTTTTATCTGCCGACTTCCGCCCTTTTTACCGGCCAGTGACCGGCAAATGCTGACTATGAGGTTCATAGTCAAATCAGACTCCTCCGAATCGAATCATCGTATTGCCGACTATTCGAGGTCTACTCAGAGCTGATAATCTATGGTCAAATATAATCTCTGGATTATGTCTGTATCTCAGGTCTGTTCTACTCAGAGCTGATAATCTATGCTCATTTATAATCTCTGGATTATGTCTGTATCTCAGGTCTGTTCTACTCAGAGCTGATAATCTATGTTCATATATAATCTCTGGATTATGTCTGTATCTCAGGTCTGTTCTACTCAGAGCTGATAATCTATGCTCATATATAATCTCTGGATTATGTCTGTATCTCAGGTCTGTTCTACTCAGAGCTGATAATCTATGCTCATTTATAATCTCTGGATTATGTCTGTATCTCAGGTCTGTTCTACTCAGAGCTGATAATCTATGCTCATATATAATCTCTGGATTATATCTGTATCTCAGGTCTGTTCTACTCAGAGCTGATAATCTATGCTCATATATAATCTCTGGATCATGTCTGTATCTCAGGACTGTTCTACTCAGAGGTGATAATCTATGCTCATATATAATCTCTGGAATAATGTCTGTATCTCAGGTCTGTTCTACTCAGAGCTGATAATCTATGCTCATATATAATCTCTGGATCATGTCTGTATCTCAGGACTGTTCTACTCAGAGGTGATAATCTATGCTCATATATAATCTCTGGATTATGTCTGTATCTCAGGTCTGTTCTACTCAGACCTGGTAACCTATGGTCATATATAATCTCTGGATTATATCTGTATCTCAGGTCTGTTCTACTTAGACCTGATAATCTATGCTCATATATAATCTCTGGATTATGTCTGTGTGCAGCAGGGAAGCAGACTCCTCTGTGTTATCCCAGCAGTGTGACGTCGGCTCGCGCCATGATGCTCTTCAACCTGGGCAGCGCCTACTGTCTGAGGAGCGAGTACGACAAGGCCCGCAAATGCTTACATCAGGTAACCATGGAAACAGTGAGCTCTTGTCAGCTAATGAAAAGAGTTTGAAAAGACTGACCTGTGAGACCCTCTCACATGTGAAGACAATCTGTCACCAAGTTGTTGAGTTAGTAGTCTCAGACTGAGATTTTCAAAGACTGGTGGTCACTAACTACAGTATCAAACACGTTTAATATTATCATAACGCCAAAACTGAAGAAAGACTGCCTTAAAGTGGCTAAAATTGAGTCTTATGACCACCTAACAACTGAGACAACACCCCTTCAGCTCTGACCCCTCACCCCTTTATTTTTGATTCCAAAAATCACCAAGGAGTCTAAAGTGAACCACTTTTTTAATTCGCTGTTGAACCGACATTTCTCACTTCCTAGGCTATTTACTAATGCAGCTATTTACATTTATATCAGTGTTTTCCACTGATTCAGCTCTCAGCATTCTGTTTTTATCTAGTACGGTCTGATATCCTTAACTCTTCACCATGCTGTCTGTCTAATCTCCATCAGGCTGCCTCAATGGTGAACACTAAAGAGATTCCACCTGAAGCCATCCTGCTAGGAGTCTACTTAGAGCTACAGAACGGTGAGTTACTGAAAAGCCATGTGTCTGTGGTGTAGCCCAGCATTAACACAGCTGAAGTTAGAACTGAACTGGTTTCTATGCAGAGTTTAGGGTGGACTTTACACCAGAACTGTAGACTGAGCTGACACTTAGCTGGAGCAACAGGCTGCTGGCATTCAGTTAGCTAAAGCTGGGGACACACTGCACAACGTTCAGTCTTTTACAGGTTTTTAAAAGCCCAAGAGTTCACACTAACACACTGTTTTCAGCAGATTTTTGTATGATGAATGAAAGACCGGGGATCACAGACTTAACTACTGGGCCTGATGAGGGATCACAGGATTTGTCAAACCAACTAAAGCCAACTGGAGGCATTAAACTCCCATGTGCTCTAGTAAAGGGTGTCATTTTACAGCAGGGGGTCAAACTCACTTTGGGTCCAAGGCCAGATTTGCTCCAAAGAGATGTCCTGCGGGCTGGAATACTTTTTAGCTTTGTCAGTATGAGCAAATACTGCTCAGTCAGCTGCTGGAATATTTACTAGTATCAGCTGTTCAATATTGGGTAAATGTACCATTTAACCAAGTGCTGCAGGTTTACACACAAAAGTGTTTGCTACTTTTGACTGAGCCTGCAATAATTCAAAACAAATCGGACAAAAATATCATGTTGTTATTGTCACATATGGTATATTTTTTTAAATTTTTAGTATCCACTAATGCTGAATGTACAAGACTGGAATATTCATTCTAAATATACATTCAGCATGACCGTTCACAACTGTAAAACTGATCTGACACCAGGATGATTTCACCTGATCTGGGATCAGTTAAGAGTCCACCACTGCCCCGAACTGGGGCATCTCGGTGCGTAGTTTTGGATGCATTTTAGCACTGCACCAAGACTAAACATGCCGGCCTCTCATGTCATAGGACAGCCTCCCTGTGTTCACATTCGGATGAAATGTTTAGTTGTAAAGTAATTTTTACCAGTGATTGGAGGATTTTAATTATTTTTTTACCATTTGACTAGACCTGGAGTTAAATATGCTACAGCATTTATAAAACAATTTCCCAATTAAACATAAGAGATCAAGACCACAGTTTCACTTCTTGTTGACATAAAATTAAATCATATGTAAATAAATTTAGTTTACATTGGTCTGGTATGAGAATTTTATATAATAAGGGATTAAATCAGTCAGGAGATTGAAGTGAACCACTCACCAAAGCGAGATATGATGTCTGAGTAGGTGGCAGACAGTTTATACCACAGGGAGGTATTTCTTATCCTGAGAGCAGCTGCTTTTAACCTCTCAGGAGAAGAGTTTTTCTTTTATAAAGGCTCAAACCCTCTTAAACTTGTTCAGGCCTGACATGCAAGAAACTAGTCAGAGGTGCAGACAGGACTGGACTCCATTAGGACAGTGGTTCTCGACCTTTTCAGCCCGGGACCCCCAAAATAAAGGTGCCAGAGACCAGGGACCCCGCTGTACCTGAAGGTGGCTAAACACAGCCATGCACATTCAAGAACAGTTATGTGGAGACAAGGCCGCCCATAAGAAGGGATAAAGGGGGAGGTTTGAGCAAAACCATGGCCCTTTTGGAAGTTGAGCTGTAAAAACCATGTTTTATATTTGACCTAAATAATAACCACTTTCATTGAAGGAACAAATATCTCTTGCTATTCATTTGTGTAGTAAATAACCTTATTAAAATGAAAATAACTTTTGTTTAATACATAATTATAATGGGTGAAAATTGCTTAAATTAGTAAATAATGGCAAAAAATGGTGGAAAAGATGTTGACATTGGATTTTTTAAAGAATATAAATGGGTTAAATTGGCAAGAATGGGCACACAAAGTGGTAAAAATGAATTAAAGTGGCTGAAATGGCTTTAAAGTTCAAAAACAAAATCAGGGAAATTAGGTAGACTGGGATATAAACTGGCAAATATTGAATAACTGGTTAAAATGGGCAAAAAGTTGTAAAAAGTGGTTAATAGTGGCAATAATGAGGTGAAAAGTGGCAAGAATTGGTTTAGAAGTTACAAAAACAGGCAAAAAAGTGGTGGAAAGGGTATAAAATTGACAAAAATGGGTTTTAAGTGGCAAAAATGTGCTAAAATTGGTTTTAAAAATTGATGAAAGAGTTAACATTTGGTAAAATTAGTCTAAAGTGGCAACAGTGTAATTTTAAAAAATATTCAGTTTTTTTTAAGGCATCTGGTGACCCCCTCTCAGTGTCTCACCACCCCCAATGGGGTCCCGACCTCAAGGTTGAGAACCCGTGCATTAGGATGAGCAAGCAGAGTCCAGGTGTATAGTTACAGTTGGGTCAGTGATCAGTTCACACTGTCCGATTGGTCCAGATTCAGCTAAAAAAGTTCAAACATGTTTGAATGGCTTCCCCTCACACAATAACAGGTTTTTGTCCCCAGCAGAGCAGACTGCTGCAGCCTGCCGTAATGGAAACTGGAATCTTGTAGTGTGTCCTCAGCCTAAGTGTACTCATCCCAGGTTCTAGCAGCAGGCACCCATGTAGTTGTAGTCTTTGACTGTAAACCTTACAGTGGTTTATAAATTATTAATTATTAATACCCCCCTCCCCCCAGGTAACACCCAGCTCGCCCTCCAGATCATAAAGAGGAACCAGCTGCTGCCGTCGGCCGTGCAGAGGGTCTCTCCAGACTCCAGGAAGAAAGTGGTCCAGCCTCTGCAGACGGTCCCACCCATCCAGCTGCCACCCTCCTTCACACAGGTTCAGCGTAAATAAACCTCCAGACCCGGACCCCACCCCTCCACACACTGGCCCCCCCCAGGAGTGATGATATTTATGAAGCTGCTTCTCTCGGCGTCAGCGGCCATATGAAATGCTGATTGGCTGCTGGATGGCGAGCTGTGGCGGCATCATGGACTTTTTATTTCCTCTGAGGAATCTGTGAGACGTCTGTGTATGAAAATAAATTTTATTTACTGTATCAGAGACTGAGTCTGGATGGTGATTGGACCAGAAAACAACAGGAAGAAGGCTTCTGGGAAACTAGTAACCAATCAGAATGATTGATCAAGTTATGGTGACAGTAATGATCAGGGGGGCTCTGATTGGTTAATGGATTTAACCAAAAACATGATTAATGATCACATAAGATCATGTAATCCAGGCGTATTGGTTCAGATGGCTTCTATCTACAGAATCAGGATTATCCTAATCCCATCAAACAGCTGATTGACAGATTATTGGGATTAAAACGGAAGAAAATACTAGACTGGCAAAACACAACGTCCCTATAATGACTGATATTAAATTAAACCTTAGGAGAGGCTCTGACAGAAACACACGAGGACACCAGGTGATAACATCAGAATTCAAATGAATACAGGAAATGAACAGATCAGCCGGAATAAAAAATAGAATCACTGGTCCTCATTTATCAAACTGGTTTATAAACCAGCATAGAGCTGGGAGAATCATCCAGGTAGGATTTATGACACGTCCATCTGGCCAATCACAGCGTACCACTGAGCAGTTGTTGATAAATATGGTGGCTGAAAACATTTTAATAGCACATCCGTCATCAGCCGGCCTCACCCTCAGAGTTTAGGACGTGGAGATAAAACAAAAGTAGCTGCTCCCTTTACTGTGGTTTCAGTCTCCACGCCAAAAGGAAAAAATTAAACATTTGTTGTTTTTCAGCCTGAACAGTGGAATTAAAGAGAATCACTGCTGACGACAACCTTACTCCAGCTCGTATTAGAATATCTGATTTATGTATCTGACGTTTAACTGGTAGATCACAATGTTTTCAGATTCAGTAAATATTCTTTAAATCAGTGGTTTTCAAACTTTTTTGCCCAAGGCACACCTAAAATCAAGCTGACGTCTCAAGGCACACCTTATTAACGTCCTTGCAAAAAGCCTTTTTAGCATGTGTAGCAACATGTCCCAACTGCATGCAATGTGAGCGAGCGCCAGCTACAACATCAGTTTGATTACAGAGTTTCCTTTTGTAGCATCCTGACACTCTGCAAGTGATGCACTGCAGCTCCCCAGGTTTATCCCCAGTCACCCTGTTCCTATCTTCTCTCTGTCGCTCCTATTAAGATGGACAAGTAACAAGGGAAGAGGTTGCACAGAGGATGACAAGGAACCAGGAGTGTCCCACCAGAGGATATTCTTAATTTTCTTCCACTTTTCTCACTCCCTAAACTTGATAGCTTGTTTTACAAAGTGGAGTGTAAAGCATGGATATTCTTCATAACCACTTATGAAATGTTAAGATCTGACTTGTGCTAACATGGAGACAAAACTATGTGGCTCACAGCCGTTAGAGGCACCATACCTCAGATTACATTTGCATATTTAACAGATAACAGATGGACAGTGGGCATGCAATGCTGCATGATGCAATGCAACGTGTAACGCTTGCATACAGTAAGGAAATTGGTTATAGTGTCTTAAGTTTTGCACAGTTGTAGTACTAATGTAAAGTCAGACGAATTCCCAAAGTACACCAGTGTGCCTCGGCACATCATTTGAGAACCACTGCTTGAAATTACAGTATTATCAAAGTTTTTAACAATGGGGTTAAAAATCTGGTCAGCTTATAAAACAGGGATGTAAAAGTGTGATAACAGGAGGCCAGCTGAAGGAAGTCTGAAATGTCTGGTAGTCTTTAACACAAAAGTATAATTCTTATATTTAATATTTATGGTCTGAATAGCTCAATTCCAAACATATCAGTTATAATTCTTATATTTTAGATCTCTGGATGAGCTCCTTTCTCTGAGCTCTCAGCCTCCAGCAACACGAAGCACAAATCAGATTAGGCTATTTTAATCTGCAGACATTCTGATGGATGATGATGTAATATAAAGTATTTTGTTTTCAGTTCTCCAGGTTTATAAAGTTAAATAGTTCAGAACTTTACTCAGTCACGGAGGACTAAAATAGATTCACAGGAAGGTAAATGTCTGAAAAATTCTCTCTGTTGTTTATGATCAGATCAGTGAGTCACAGATGTGAGGACCTACATGAAAACCACAGAGCCATGGTGTTAGATCGGTGAGAGGCATGAGGACCTACATGAAACCACAGCAGTATGCCTCAGGTCAGGATGATCCAGTCCAGTTTTTGTGTTTGATATAAAGAGGGACAACCCAAATCATCTTTAATCCAGATCGTCTTACTCTGGATTAAACTTTGAACAGCCAGGCCCAGTGCTTCCTCTAATGTTGGCCACTAGGGGGAGCCAAATACCACTATATGCCCCTGTCTGATTTCTTCTCTTTTTTTTCATTTTGTCTGCAGACTGTTGAACTTCCTCCTGATGTTTCTTCTTTATTTAGTTTCCTTCCATATAATCTTTTATTAAGTTAAAGATTTAGTTTGGAACCTTGTTTATTTTTCTTTCTGCATGTCTGTGAGCTGGTATCAATCATTCAGAGACAGAGCGTTATACCAGATCTAGACACGCTGTTATGGATCAACACTAAATGACAGGCCTTATTTTAGTTTTACTGATTCCTCTTTGCCATCCTGGGTAAAGGTAGAATAATGAAGTGGTTTAGGCAGGACCTTCTCAGACATTCGTCCCCTTCTTTCCTTCCTGATCCAGACCGGGCCAGCCTCTCCTGAGAGAGTCTGCTTTTATAACTGGATCAACATTTCTGTCTTTGCTATCTATCTGAGACAGAGGAACATCGGCAGTATTTTCTTTAAAAAATTTGGAAGATAGAAGTCATCAGAAGAGGAATCAGCTTCATCAGTATATATGAACAGACTTAGACAATACTCTAACCCTGCTTCTGTTCCTGACAGCATCACACCTCTACAGCTGTTCCCTGAGACCTGAACCTGTGTCATCATCCTGAACCTTGACACTCTTGTCTATTCATTAGATAACACATTCCACAGGAGTCACAGCAGAATGGCTTCACAATGAAAGAGGAGGGGTCTAGACCAGCCTTTATTAACAATGACAAGGATGAAATGTTTTATAAAGTTTAAGGGTTGACAGATATACAGATAGACAGTTTATTAATCATGAGGTTGTGGTCATCAGAGTGACCCCGTTTCCGTGTTACTCACAGGTGAATCCATCTTGCAAAGCTCCCGTCTGAACCGTTTGGGCCTGGTTAGAAAGTGAGAGGACCAATCAGCGATGAGGGGCAGTACTTTCAGGCTCAGTGGAGTCGTGACGTAAGCAAGCAGCAACAAGAGGCCGGTGCAATTATTGTGGGAGAGATTAGCGTGTATGCTGCTAAAGTGCCAGTTTTTAAGAACTTGACATTTCTTCGTTAAAAGAAGAACAAAGACCAGCAGTGAGTTCTTTTCTTTTCAAAAACGACAAAAGTCGAGTACTGACATGTCTACAGTCACCATGGTTCACTTTATGCTGTTTTATATGGAGTTTATTTCTCAGTAGCTGCGCACACGCACCTCGGTTGCAGCTACGTAACGTGTTTTGTTGCTCTGATTGGCTCGTAAAGATTTGACGGACAGAACGTTCATCCAATCACCCTCTGAGTTTTTTCCAAAGTCTCTGCCCTTTCCCAAATGCTTCATATTGAAGGTTTACCCAATGGATGTGTAAAACAAAGCCATCTGGCGTGTCAGGTTATAAAAACTAAGCAAAGGTAAAGAAATTGATTATTGATCATTATATGCAATGTCTAGTTGACTGAGTCAAAATAAGAACAAAGGATTAATCCTAAAATTCAACAGTGTAACACTGGTACTTGACCCTTCAGTCTTTAAACTTAAGTCCATGCTTTTTATTTTCCATAGCACTTAATAGGCCCAGCTCTATATCTTCAAAAATATCTCCAGCTATGTATCAGTGTACTTCACCTCAACCACAGCTATTGCTGTTATTGTAGGTAAGAAAAAACTCACATCACATATTCTGTCTGATTCATTTCTGAGGATGTAGTCTATGAAGATTTTGAACCAGGATCCCTTTTAACAAACACATTTCCCTCTAAAACTAACCAAATTAGGGTTTCTTTGACTACACTGTATTGTTATCTTGTACATACCGTTAATATCACTGTGCTGCTGCAGTTGGGATATTTTTACTTATCAAGGCTCAAGCACCAAGGGTGTGAGGACTCTATTGAAATCCAAAATATTTTTTCCTCTATCTTTGCTCAGAACAGGGGCGGATCTACCAGGGTGAGAACACCCTTGCCACCCCAGCTGGCAGCCTTCAATGCATAGAAAAGTTATGGTACACCAGACTTTTTATGCGAGTTAATGCTAATTAACTTCCCCCCATTCTTTACCCTGAAGTCACTTTTTTATTGGAAGTGGCCTGAGGAACAGTGAAAACTGACGGAGCATTGGGCACAGCTGACCACACGGAGCAAACAAGGTAAATAGACTATCTATGAAAAGATGGCAACAATCTATGAAGTGCATGTATGCAGTTGTGATGCTGATACAAATCTGGTTGAAAAACGCAAGCAGCACTTTCCTGAATTTGCATGTAACGTTAGCTAGGTCCAACGTCAGGTCTGTTTAATGTAGGAACACTTATTGAGGTTATTCATGCACGCTCAAATGTTCAATGTCACTGAGTAGAGGCCCATTTCAGAGAGCAGGATGAAATTAAAAATAGGCTGAAGCAGAAGAGGTGATTTTATTGGGTAGTTAGCAAATTTCTCTCATGACAATGTCTTATTCTGATTGTCCAATGTTTGGATGCTTTAAGCCAAAATGAACACGCAGGTTTCTTTGTATGGTTCTGAGAGAACATGTTCATACTGTCTGTAAATTATTTGAAAAATTATTATTTGAAAGCAAATGCCCAAATACAGCCTAAAGCCTGGATATACAGTGCTTAACAAATGTATTAGACCACCCTAACCCTAACCAAAGTAAGGTTTCTGCCACAGCTGCCCTAAATTAACAGCATTGGTAATTACCAAAATCATTTTTGATGTTTCTGCAATGGTTAATACACCAATATGTAGAAGCTCTTTAACCCAAATTAAATTTTTAATGCTAAAATATAATTATTATTGTTATCCATTAATTTTCAAGTTTATTGATTTACAAAAAAACTGAAAAAACAGTAAAGCACATTATTATTTCTTGATTAATATGTCAAATTATAGTTATTTACTTGCATTCCTGAATAGAAAAGTGAGTTTTAGTGGTTGAAGGTTATGCTTGATTCATTTCTGACTCAGAGAAGCCCAGTGAGCCGGCTCAAATTTGGGTCTAAAAAGGTGAATTCAGTTTGAAATTCCTCATTCCTGTTCAAAATGGTAAAACGTGGAGAGCTGACTGAAAATGAAAGAATCCACATTAAAGCACTTCATGATGCTGGATGGTCTCTGAGACAAATATGACAGGTGGTCTAATAGATTTGTTAAGCACTGTATATTCCATTGAACACCTATGGAGAGATCTCAGAATTGCTGTTGGAAGAAGGCACCCTTCAAATCTGAGAGACCTGGAGCAGTTTGCAAAAGATGAGTGGTCCAAAATTCCAGCTGAGAGGTGTAAGAAGCTTGTTGATGGTTATAGGAAGAGATTGGTTTCAGTGATTTTTTTTTATTAAGGGTGTGCAACCAAATTTTGAGTTGAGGGTGCCAATAATTTTGTCCGGCCCATTTTTTTTAGTTTTGTGTAAAATTATGTCAATTTTGGCTTTTTTGTGTTCTTCCAATGCACATAAAGGAAATAAACGTGTGTACACCAAAAACATTTGTAATTGCAACAATTTCCGGGAGAAATGGTGTATTTTTTGAAAAGTTCTAGGGGTGCCAATAATTTTGTCCATGACTGTAGAAGTGTGTTTATGTTTACAGCAAGAGTAGAAATGAAAGAGCAGCCTCTGTTAAACCCTGGGTTAATCTGATCTCACAGTAACATGGAGATCATCTGTTGAACTGATGTGGTGGGGTACATACCCAGAGAGCACTAGCCGTGATTTCAACAACAACATTTGGTTCAAAACACGTTCAAATCAGCTCCAAACATCTGAGAACACATTTCAACCATTTTAATCCTGATAAAATATCAGGAGAACATCAACGGGACACAAAACAAAGTTTGATCTTTGAATGTTAAAAACGTCTTCATGTTAGAGCTGAATGGATGAAAGGAGATTTTTAACAGCTTTTCTCTGAAATCTCTGCTCACATGAATCCCCTCTACACAAACATGTCATTCTCTGAAATATAAACACAAAGACTTGTGACAAAATAATTGGGACGGTCCCTCTGACAGAAAGATTCCCAGTGAGGATTTGTGTTGAAAAGACGTTCAAAGTGGACGTTTTTAGAGGGTCGATTGTTGGATTGTGTCTACCAGATTAGCAGTAATATCACAGATAAATCAATAATCAATCATGGAACCAAACTGGAAGTTCCTAAGAAAAACTCTGCCTTTTAAACTTGTTGTGAGCGTCTTTGAAACAGAAAATCCCTCTCTGGGTTTACCCTCTAAAATGAAGATGAACACAGCAGACAGAGCCGAGTAAAGCTCAGCTTCTTTAAAACTTTAACTCATCACAAATCTGACTCAATGTTCTCAGAGCAAACAGATTATTCATCATTTTATCTGACTCTGCAGTGCTCCACTCTCCTGTCCAGTAGGGGGCAGTAGTTTAAAAACAGAAAAAATAAACAGACTTGAAGATGACATTCAGAAATCTCAGAACTAATGTG
The DNA here is from genome assembly GCF_018320785.1 of Cheilinus undulatus. Classification (NCBI taxonomy): domain Eukaryota; kingdom Metazoa; phylum Chordata; class Actinopteri; order Labriformes; family Labridae; genus Cheilinus; species Cheilinus undulatus. Next base: position 2,412,715 of record NC_054872.1, read on the forward strand.
AGAGTTGACATTAATTCTCTCTGTGAGGATTTCAAAGTTGGTTTCCTGCTCACAGATAAAGAATGTATTCAGATCCATCAGTCTGGGAGAAAACGTTGGAAATGGTGACATCTGCTGGCAGAAAGCAGTGATAGCAGGAACAGGACGCCCCTAAACATGAATTTGATCAAGAATCAAACTCCACTGATGGACTTGATTTCAGTTTATAATCCCAGAATCAGAAAAGAGAAGGCTCAAACATCAAACTGTAGTAAACATCAAAATGATTGGTTAAAATGACAGATGATTGGATCTTCTAATGGATCCTTTGTTACGCTGACATGACTCATGAAAATAAAAGAGTGAGTCAGCATTATTCAGCTGTTTCCACACCATCAAATATCACAACAACTCAACTCAGCTTTCTTTGTGTAAAAGCCTCCAGACTAGAGGTGGATCCATGATGGTCCTGGCTGATTATCAGGGTCCAGATTTGACATTTTCATTATTAAGATGTCTGCAGGTCATCATCAAGCACTCTGGCTCTTTAGCGCCATCTGCTGAACTGTTAGCTTAGCTTAGCAGTTAGCTTCTCTGACTTAGGCTTGTTTTTCTGCCTCTCCCTCTGCTGCTCTCTCCTGCTTTTGTGCCAAATGTTCTGTTCCTCATAGATCTCCTTTACAGACAACAGCACATGTCAGAAATAGAGTTTATTTTTAGCTTTGGAGGCCAGGGTTAGAAAATGGACAGGTTTATGTCCCTTACCTGTTGTAAATCTAACATTTAAATCATTGAAACCAACGGCTCATCCTTACTTTGAATACATATCAGCTCCAAATATCAGTTATTGCTCTCATTAACTAATTAACTGTAACCGTATTCGCCCAGAGGGAACAATATCTGTCCACCTCTTTTCCTTTTCCAAAATAAAGTACTTCACAAAGAACGGACAGACAGAAAATAACAGTCAAATCAGAATAAAAGCAATCAGATATTTACAAATGAGCTGATAAAAGAAACACACATAATACAGCAAATAAACACTAAAATCCACTGATCAATAGTATGAATAAAATCAGTGAAAGGTAAAAATCAAAGCAGAGATTTAACACTGGGGAAATATGGCTGTCCCATTTATTTTGGTAATGAGCTATTTGTTAAAGATCAGGGATCAGAAAATGTTTCTCTTGGTACTGGGAGATTGTGGTGTGCCAAAGCTAGCCTCTACCAAAGTTGAGCTAACCCTGGTTCATGTATTTCCACAGGGGGGCGCTGTGACAGAAAGCTCAACATCTGTATCCAAATGGAGGCGTTCATCTTCAGTCATTTAGTCCTAAAGCAGTTTACGCTGAGAATCTGTGTTAGAATAGAAACATGAGGGAGGTCCACAGTGGAGCTGATCTCAGAGCAGTCTCATCTCCACTGGTTGGGATTGGTCTGTCAGTCTCCCAGTAACACGGCCCAGTTACAGACTCACCACACACAAGCTGCTGCTGCTGCTTCCTCCTCTCTGACCAGCAGGACAATCAGGATCCTCTCTTTAATCACTTTACCACAATCTGAGGGTATAAAAGAGAGAGAGAGAGATTCCACACTGTGAGGGACTTCATGAGTTATTATCAGTGATCAGAACATCCAGTAAGAAGAGCAGCAGGGACTTCAGTCCTGCTCACATCACAGTAATCCTGTAAAGTAGCACGCTCTCTCTCAGCTCTCCTCTTCAGATGTTGCTGACTTGAAGCTTAAAGGCAAACAGAGTCCTTGAAGGCATCATGATGTCAGAGAGCGTTTAGTGACGTATTTACTGTTTGAAATAGAACAGCAGTAGTTTGTGATTTCCTCTGCCTTTGGAGAGGCTTCAGAAATAAAAGCACTCATTTAACAAACTTAAGGAGCCTGTGTCCACAGCTGCTGTTTTTCACACTGTCAGGATTCATTTTTAATACAAAACCAACAGAGTTCAGTGTTTTCAGCGTTCTCACATTAAAACACTTTCACTTCTAGAACAGCACTGAGCTCATCAAGGTCACGTCTCCATCACTGGCCAATCAGAATCAAGAAGGGGAGGGACTTACGATAGCAGCTTTGACCATGGTGGAGGAGAAAGCGATGGGACTGGTCTTTGATGGTAAAGGTCTGAGGTCTACAGCTGCTGTGTAAATACAGGATTCCTTTACATTGTTAAACTGCAGTTTCATTCAAGAGTCTCCATTTGTTTTCTATGTATTTCCCTGAATTTCTGAGCAGTAGGACATAGAAGGCATTACTAGTGAACACTTCAATATCTCAGATCTGTGCTAAAGCCTCTCCTCATATGCACATTTGCACCAATCAATCATCAATTCTCTTCAATGATCTTATCCTCCTCATGGATATCTGCCCACATCCTTGCATGTCTGATTCTTCTGATCATGTCTAGTCAGCATCCTTGCACCCTCTGCACATCTGGCAGATACTCTATCAACACACACTGACTTGTAGATACTAGAAATAATTCTTAACTAGAAAAGCACTCAGAGAGCGCAGACCTCCACCAACAGCCCTTTCTCCCAATAGTGAAAAATCCATTAAAAACATTCCTGGATTAGACGGTGATACAGATTACTCCCTCCCCGGTGGGGTGGAGACACAGTGAGGCAAAGCATTAGCTTTGCTACATGTGGACTGTCATGGCAGAAGCACCCATGGTCTCAAAGTCTACACACTCCAAAACTTTGAAAAAGTTACTCATGTCCGCCATCTCCTGGTGTAAAGTGGCAACAGTGCAGACCTATCTCCCAACAGTACAGAATCCTTGAAAAAATTCCTGTATCCAGACAGTGATCCAGATCAGTCCCAAAATCTAATCAGTCAGAACTTCAAATCCTAATTACATCAACACTGCATTCTAAAGTCACTTTACCTGTAAAATAAAAACAGAGTCAAAGCTGCAATAAACACAAGACATTTATTAAAACTTCATAGTTTTCATTACATGTTAAAATTTGTCAAACATGACTTGCAACAGCTTTAAAAATAGGATCCATTCATTACAAACATGTTTCGATATTAAACATAATTTTAACCAGCACATTTAAAATTAATCATAGTAGTCTGAGTTAAAACAAAGCCCAACATTCTTAAAAGGGACATTAAACTGGCTTTAAGGCTCAGTCTGATATCTTCATAGAACAATGCAATACAATGTTACTCTATTAATGTTATGAACTCCAGTAATTCACTGTCAGGAGAATTATGGATAAACTGACAAACACCATGAGTGAAATAAAAATCTGGATTGGCACTAATGCTGCTCATACCTGTAACTTAAGTTAAGTCTGGCCAGCCCGTGTCCAACTTTTCTTTTTTTTTTTTAACTACAGTGAGGAAAATTCTCACCTCCAGTAAATCAGTAGCTGTCTTTTCCAGGTATTGGATACAGGATAATAATTAGAGCCTGTGAGTGGCTGCTAGCTAAATAAATCTACTTTTACACAACATTTAGTAGTTATGAGTGACACAGACCACAAATATGAATACAAAACATGATCAGAAATAAAGGACCTACAGCTAAAGATATAGGTAAAAGATGTAAAAGCACAACAACCAACCACGTACACAAGAGTCCACTTATTTGGATACGACTCACGCACAGTCCTTAGAGTCCATTCATAGTCTTAAGACAGGATAGCTGAGGTTTGACTGATGTTTCCCCCTCTCATGGACCTTCCTCCTTTTTTGGCTGATGAGGTCTGATGTCTTGGTGCCTGACACAGGTGGGGCTGATTCACACTAAAGGTCTGAAATCACATGAACAGAAATAAAGACAAATTATTTCAAAAATGTTGTTATTCATTACCTGTGAAAATAAACTCTGAAAAAAAAAAAAAAAATTCTACCTCTGTCAGAAAGTTACCTTGTTCAACTCCAGCGTGATCAGAGCTTGCTCCTGATACCCCAGGCTGAAGATGTAGAAGCTTGAGGAGAAAGCTGCAAGTCACGCTGCAAGTGGGGATGTGGAGGCAAAACCACCTGACCATCTATACCCAACATCCAAAGAGCTGCTGGAGGAACTTCACCTGAAAAAATAATCATATTCTTAAGTTTACACACAGACAAATATACATGTTGTGGACACATGTCTTAAATATAGTCTCAATAATTCCAGTGCTTCACATCAAATTAAAAACAAAGGTATGCATACCTCAGACAGTTAGTCTTGGACAGTCAGGAGGCCTCGCTGTCAGCAGGTGACAAGACTGACAAAGACAGAGAAAAACAGAAATCAAAATTCAAAAAGTCACTTCCCTTACAGCTCATCTTCTACTCCCTAAGCTTTAATGCTGGGAGTAGAAGAATAAAAAAACAAGAAAAAACTTCAACCTCTAAAAATTCAAACTTCATCTGAACACATTATATAGAATGTGTGAAGTAAACAACAGTAGATAGTTTTTAATCTGATTAAATAAGCTTCTCTATTTAAAAGTATAATAAAACCATTTCAAACATACCTTCAGTTCGCTGTGCTCAGAGGAATCTCAGACACTGGAGAGGTATGATGATGGTAGGGAGACCCTCCTCTGATGGAGTACAGGTCATGATGACCAACCTGCAGATTTGGTTTCCACCGTGGTTCTTGCCAACTGGTTTAGAGGAGACTGTGGGTGCGTCTCACATCTCTAGTTATAAGGCTTGTGTCTCTGGCGTGAGTCTTTTCCTTGAGTCTTAGTCCCGCCCACCAGAGACTCATGAAGAGACCGAGGAATCAACGTGGAAGACTGAAGCCATAAGACTGATGATTAACGGTCCATGGGACGTCCTTCCCTCTGCAGCGTCACTTGAAGCGACGTCAATTTATGACAACGGTGCGCTGATCATCAATCAGCTGATCATCAATCAGCTGTCAGGAGGCATAAACAGCTGTGTCTGCATAACTTGTACTGTATTTATTCAAAACAAATATCCACATTTACAGAGTTTTGTCTCAGTGTGGGATCAGAAAACACCTGCATGAAGAGAAACCTGCAACAAACATCAAGAGTTTTAAAAGGCTCAATAACTGATGGGCTGGGATTTTAAAAAGTGTTTGAAATAAGCATTTATAGTCAAATATTGAGAATAAATTTAATAAAATAAATAATAAAGAGTGAATCAGAAGAGTTTAATATTTGATTTGATTTCTGATTCACCCTCAAACATCAAACATGTTGAAAGCTCATAAAATCAACAGAATCAGATATAAACCTTCCCTTTCCCCCCCAAACACAGACATCATTTAGATGTTTTTTTCTACATTCGGTCTGTCATAACCCTGAATTTAGACAAAAGACAGTCGTAGAAAATTATTAAATTATTCTGTCCACCTGATTTAGACCAAATTTAGCCCAATAATAGTCGTTAAAATATGACCATACAGCGACGTCTTTACAGAGACGTCATTTCAACGACCTGAAATTACATCTTTTCACCGTTCACTTTTCTATTAAATCTAGACGTTGTTTAGACAGAGTGGAGATGTTTTTTAACGTCGTTATAACCTATTTTTTGATATCCAAAACATGCAGACTCTTTCTACCTACAAATGCTATATTACAAAATTATTTATTATCCTAATTATCCAGTGTGAAGGCTATAATCAAACCTGACGCTCACTATCAGACTGATAGAAACTTTATTAATACCGCTATGATTTAAACGCGTTTCTTCTTAAAATCAGACAGACTGCCGCTGTCTGACTTTAATTCTCTTCATAATCTAATAAACAGAAATTACTAAATAGACTATAACACCCAGCAAATAATAGTTGTAAAGATGTAAAAAAAAAAAAAAAAAAAAAAGTCTCCACTCTGTCTAAACAACGTCTAGATTTAATAGTAAAGTGAATGGTGAAATGCAGTTATTTTCAGGTCGTTGAAAAGACCTCTCTATAAAGACGTCGCTGTAATATTGTCATTTTTAACGACTGCTATTGGGCTAAATTTGGACTAAATTAGACGGACAAAACATGGCTCACTTTTCTACGACTATCTTTTGACTAAATTAAGGCTATAACGGACTGAATGTAGAAAAGAATGTCTCAGTGATGTTGGTGTTTGGGGGGAAAGGGAAGATTTATATCTGAATCTTTAGATTTTATGACCTTTGACATGTTTGATGCTTGAAGGTGAATCAGAAAACTAATCAAATACTAAATTCCACTGATTCACTCTTTGTTATTGATTTTATTAAATTTATTCTCAATATTTCACTGTAAATGCTTATTTCAAACACTTTTTAAAAATCCCAGTCCATCAGTTATTGAGCCTTTTAAAACTTCTGATGTTTATATTCTGTTTACAGTCCATTGAGTCCGTTTACCGTCTGTTATAAACTCAGTTTCTCCTCCATTATTTACCTCTGCTGGTGCTGTGAAGTTTCACTGACATCCACTGTGTAGCAGCGTCCAATCAGAGAGTGATATCCAATAAGGGGGCGTGCCTCTGAGTAAAAAGAGTTCCAGGAAGCCTGCTCTCATGTGTCGTTGCTCATCGGTCTTCAAATCTCAGTCCTCGGTCTTATGGCTTGAATCTTAACCCCCTGTAGTGGCTTTGGCACGGCCAGCAAGATGGCGGATCGGAAACTACTTCGGGTTAGAGCGAATCCGTAGGATCTGAGACCGATCTATAAGCGGGGATGCGGCTTGTGACTTAAACTCTGGTAGGATAGGTAAGACTGCTGCCACAGCTTGTCCTCCTCTGTTAACATCCTGATGACAGAAACCTGGGAGGAAGTGATCAAATATATATTTTTTAAATCATACAGATTTTACTCCATCAACTAAGGGTAATGAATGAGGCCTTCTCCTTGCTGTACAAAGTTACATATCAATTATTTTAATCAGCAGCTCATTTATTCTGCAGTGTAGTAGACCAAACAAACTGAGTTCAATTTCACCAACTAAATGGTTAAACAATCACTGAGTTCATGGTTAATCACAAATGTGTCTCATTTTAAAATCCTACACAACAATTAACACATAAATATATACAAAAAATGAAATGACTGTTAAATGTTATTACCTTGAGATCCTGTTCACCTGTTCCCTGCACCAGTCCAGTCCCTTATTGCAGATATGGTGCAGGACACCTGTAGCTAAATGACACAGAGAGAAAACAGTTTGAGACTTTATTCGTTTGTTGTCAGTAGGGCTGCAGTAATAGATTCTTTTTGTAGTCCAGTATCCTATCCATTCTTCTGACCATTAATCCAGTACTCTAATAAGAAATATTGCATTTTTTTCATCTGTCACTTTTGCTTTTTTCAAGAGAAGTAGTACTAGACAAATGAGAAAAGAAGCTGAGTCCCTTAAATCAACTACTTCTATATTAAAAATTGGTATTAACAGGTTCTCTAAATATATATATATATATTACAAAGTGCAATTAAAGTTCTGATAACAGTTTACATTTCTTAAAGTCACAAGGAAAGGAAGTTAAATAATGACATTAGATTAAGCCATATTTAGGGTTTTAAGGATCCTTTACCAGGAATTGTTTGGTGCTAACACTTTATTTCTTTCATTGTAGTTTATTTCTATTCTCCAAGTTGTCATTAAAGTAAAGGGACACTTGATCATTTTAAAATCCTCTATTTATGCATGAATGTAATATTTCACATTATAGCAAGAATAAAGCTCCATTATTCACACAGCGGTCTGATGATGTCTGAAAGCTGAACCTTTAGATTACAGGAATATGGTCTGTTTTTCAAAAGGGGGTTCACTTTCAATTTTTGCACATTTTTTGTGATTTCATCCACCATAAAATAAATATATGACTTTTTAAGACCATCCACTGACATGGAGAATACATTTTAAGGGACAAAGCTGCTTGTATGTTGATTCCTGACTGTATGATGATGAACTTTGACCTACTTAGTCTCTGTCATTGTCTGTGGCAATAAGGTGTTTCTATTTAATTGGTGTCAATTCATTATCATTATAAGTCTTATCAAATCATAAGGGATGCTAAATATTTTGAAAAATACGCTGCAATCAAGACATCAGTGCGCTGAATTTGAGAGAATTTAGAATTCAAGAGTGTGTGTGGGGGGGCACCAAAACAGGACTTGAATCCTGAAGCCTGACGGTGTTCTGTAAAACTGTCGGGTCAATCAGAGAAGTTTATGAAATTCCCTGAAATCTGCAGACACACAACGAGTGCAGCGAGTCATGCAGGCAGGGCATAAACTCAGAGATCTGCGTAGGTTTACAGGTGCAGGCGTAGTGCCGTATCTGCCATGAAGCCGCAGCCAGCGGATGCGGAAAAACGCAGGACGAGTGCCTGTAAACATCACTGCATCGACTTCTCTTCCCTCGGATAATTCCAGGAATCCTTTCAGCCCTAGTTGTCAGTCACTTAACATGTTAACAATATCAAAGAAATATATGACTAGTTCATATACAGGACCCCTTCACTCCAAACAAAGCTCGTTTGCCATCACGCGTTAATGTCGAGGAATTTATCATCAGCCGAACTGAAAAGTCTTAATAACTGAGTCAAACGGAGTCTTATGTTGGGACTGACATTGTTATTTTAACGTTACCTGATAAATCAAACCATTTATGAATGGAGTCTGGTAATCTCAGCTCAAACCTGACTGTTTACATCTCTTCGGTGTAATGGGCTTTTATGTCCAAAATAATGAGCCGTTACACTACGTGTTTCTGTTCACTCGGACATTTACTAAACTACAGAGGAATCACAATACCTTTTAAGATCATTAAGACAAGTTTAGAGCTCTCTGCAGACAGATGGCCTCAATACATAACGTTAACATTAGCCAGCTTTAGCCATAGTTAAAATACTACACCGAAGCTAGCGTTAGCCTCCGCTAACGTTAGCGGAGCGGACGCTAACGCTAGTGCTGAACCTTTTCTCCAAATTGTAACGATAGACTGTATATAACGTACCTTATTAACTGCAGCCATTTCCTCTTGTATTTTTCGTTGCAAGGAAAGCGGTAGAATGACAGCTGAGTGGTTGTTTTGTCTCCGATCGATTGAAACATGTTGGCACACAGCACTGAGGAACTTTAACAGGTAGGGCGTTTGGACCCGGAAGTAGAATTCCAGGGAGCAGTTACGTCACAGCTTCATAACTGAATTGCATTTAATTGAAAGCATCACAAATTATTAATTCTATCTTAAACGATTCGCCAGTGCAGCATGCGAGCATCTGCTGGGGTGTAATGAGCTAAAAAAAAAAAAAAAAAAAAAAATTAAGGATAAATGACCCCCGCAGTTCAAGTAAAACTGCAGTGAATAGATAGTGTAGCGGCACTGCCCTCGGGCTGCGGTGTAAGAGGTTGCGTGTTCGGGCCCTGTGGTGGCAGATGGGGACTCCCCGTAAAACGCTGGTGGTGAAGAGGGGGAGCGGGGCCCGAGCCGATGGTGCACCATTGGTATGCACGTAGACTGAATCCGCTAGGCGAGTGTGGACAACATCGGTGCCCTGCACACTTTATTATTCCTACCCCAAGAGGCGGAGCTGTGGCTGCACTAATAGTGCTCCCTGCACCCGTGAAGTTTTTGGAAAAAAACATGTTGCATTTGCCAATCTCAAAGTAGCCTGGCGGACTACTCACAATTATCTGAAAGCCATTAATATTCATTGCTCAATTATGAGATTCAAAAATCGAAACGATGGCATTAAAAGTCATAATTATGAGATAATAAAGTCAAAATTATGAGATTAAAAGTCAAAATTATGAGATAATAAAGTCCAAATTATGAGATTAAAAGTCATATTTATGAGATTAAAAGTCAGAACTATGATATAAAAAATCGAAATTATGAGATTAAAAAGTCACTGTAACTGCTGCATAGGCTGTGGAAGCCCATTTCCGCCACTTATAAAAATTAAAATGTTAAAGCTAGGAATAAAAAAAAAAAAAAGGAAGAATCCTAAGTCATAATTATAAGATTAAAAGTCAAAATTATAAGATAAAAAGTCAAAATTACGAGATAAAAAGTCATAATTATGAGATAGAAAGTCGAAATTATGAGATAATGTGTGTGCCTAATGTGTGTGGCTGAAGTCTGTAATAGGAGTTGACACTTCTATAAAATTTAATCAAAAGTTCAGTCACTGACAATAAAGAGTTTTTGATTTCTTCCACAATTAAAAGTGAAATGTCACACAGTGTTTTTGTTGGCTTGTCAATGAGGTTTGGTATTAAATGAATATTTCCAAAAAAGTTTAATGAAAAAAATCGTACTTGGTCGCCCGGCGGCCGCGAACTCGCGACCTCCGGAATGAAAAACGAGCGCCCTCCCGCTGTGCCAGCGTGTTAACATAGCATTTTCGACAGAAAAAGGAGTATTATCCTTTCATCATTTAATACCCCAGTAGAGTTGTGGAATTGTGGGGCAGTCAGCATGTGTACAACTTCATTGATTACTTTATGACTTTATTTCCCGAACTTCGTCCTGATATGGAACCAGTTATAACTAACATTGTCAATCAACAGGAGAGAACCACACACTCACACACTCTCTCTCTGAGATGGCGGAGTGAGTGTGCGAGAGAGCTGACGGCGGATTATCTGAAATCTTGAGTGAGTTTTTTGACAACTTGACTTTAGCTTATTCCTTTGTGTTCCATGTTTTTCTAAGTTTGAGCACAACTTCCTCCCGTAGTCCTACTGCGCGGATGTTTACGTTCCTGGGGTGAAAGGTTAAAGGCGGGTCAAACGCAGCCAGCAGTGATGAGTGAGGAGACAGACCCAGCTCTGCTTCACGGCTGAAGGACCACGCAAAACGCGTCTAACAACACAGGATCAAGCCATGATAGCTAATGTTGCTAATATTAGCGGAGACGTTTACAACGACACGGATCAAGCAATAACGTCAAGCTAGACCGGCATAGTCCAGCAGAACCGGATTTGTCCCCAAAACGACAACATCTAAGCTAACTAACGCGATCGCTAATGGGTCTCCATCGACATCGTTGTCGACAAGGGGCTTCAAGACATCATCCGGGTCGCCTCGGATGACCCGTACCACAGAACACCTACGAGAACTACTGTCACAAGAATCCGTGATCTGTATGACAGCTAAAAAGGCAACTAAAGTGGAGCAGCTGGCCCGAGCTACATTTATTACACTGACGACAGACCACAGGACATCAGTCAGCAACTTCAGCTACCTCAGGGTAACAGCACACCTGATCATTCACTTTACAACACAACTTATTTTCTACCTGATGTGTTTGTCTGCTGGGCTCTACTGCAGTTTAAAAACATTATTGATCAGTGAATTAAGACAAACCACAAATAAGTTTAAAAACTCTAGTTTGTTTAATATTTCTTCATTTAAACACCATACTTGTACTAATTTATCTCAAACACAAATACAAGTAAATGGTAGTATTTTAAATGTTAATTTAGAGAAAATAATAATAATAATAATAATGATGCATTTTTTAGTAAAAAGCACTTTCAAAGCACTGTACATAAAGTTGAAATAATGAAAATAAACAGTTTATAATAAGAATGTTTAAAAATGATAAAAACTCAAAAATGCTGTGATTAATCAGAATAGTGATGTGATTAACTTGATTAATTTTTTAAATCATTTAACAGCACTAGTGTTAAGTTGTTGTTAGCTAGGCTTGTGTTTTTGTGCTGTGTATGTGGTAGAGAGAGACTTTTAGCTGAGGCTGGAGCAGCTGATTTTCAGAGGCTGTCTCGCTGCCATGGAATTAAAGCTGGTCCCCTCGGTGCAGTGTAGTGTGGAGGAGGCCGGTGTGGCTGTGGGGAAGGTGGTCGGGTACGAATGTGTTAAATGGGCGTCTAGAATGAATGGGGCCATTGTTCTGTTTGTAGATGCTAGTGCTAAAGTTGGTGAGGTTGTTGAGGGGGGCATGGTCCCGGTCAGGGGGGTCAGGGTCATGGTTTGAAACAGGAAAACCAAGTGCCAGAGTACACTGACCACTGACCCTGACTGTTTTGGTCTTCTGTCTTCCCTTTGTTATTTTACTTTAAGGTAGCAAATACGTTAGAAAAGGAGTGTCAAGTGACCCGGATGTAAACATTCAGTTGTCAAACTAAAAGCCTGCTAGCTAACCAGCCAGCTAGCTATGCTAATAAATATTTGTATATCATTTGGTTATTTTAAGTGAAGCCACCTGAAATGTTGAGATTTTTTATGTGGTTGGAATATGAACGGTATGTTGCTATTGAATTGGGTTTATTGCCAAGTCATTTTACAAGGACTTTGGGTAATTTGGAGAAACAATACAGGATAATACAACAGTAATGGAGGAATAATAATGGAGAAACAGTTTACTATGTTAAAGTGAAAATGTTGTATCCAATAATTCCCCCCATTTTGAAGTCAGTAAGACAGTCTTTCTATCAATTTCTCTCAAGTGTTTCCTTTATTAACTGCCCTTTAAACAGGTAACTCAACTCAAAGACAGTCAGCATAATAATATTTATTTCATTAATATTGATCTCCTTTTTCCTTAAAATTCTCTAGGCAATAACTATTTTATTATTTTTAAAGTAGAAACTTAATGCATTCAAGTTTGGGTAATTTCTCTTTTTTTTTCAAATCAAAAATAGCAAACAAATTTGTCTAACAATTTACAAATACTGGCAATATTGTGGTATCAAAAGTCCCCCTCTTTAACAGCTGTCTTTTTGAATATATGCAGCTTTTAAAGCTTCTTGGTACTAATGATCGTTAAACAGGAGATTGTATGGATTGAAAGCATGAAAAATGTTAAAGATTTTGAGCAGCTCACCTATAAAAAATTAAATGATTTTTCAAGCCAATATACAGTATATTGCCAAAAGTATTCACCTACCCATTCAAATAATTGCAATCAGGTGTTCCGATGACTTCCATGTCCACAGGTGTATGAAATCAAGCACCTAGGCATGCAGACTGTTTCTACAAACATTAGTGAAAGAATGGGTCGCTCTCAGGAGCTCAGTGAATTCCAGCGTGGTACTGTGATAGGATGCCACCTGTGCAACAAGTCCAGTGGTGAGATTTCCTGGCTCCTAAATATTCCACAGTCAACTGTCAGTGGGATTATAACAAAGTGGAAGCCATTGGGAACAACAGCAATGCAGCCACCAAGTGGTAGGCCACGTAAAATGACGGGGCGGGGTCAGCGGATGCTGAGGCGCATGGTGTGCAGAGGTGGGCAACTTTCTGCAGAGTCAATGGCTACAGAGCTCCAGACTTCATGTGGCCTTCAGATTAGCTGAAGAACAGTGAGTAGAGAGCTTCATGGAATGGGTTTCCATGGCCGAGCAGCTGCGTCCAAGCCATACATCACCAAGTGCAATACAAAGCATGGGATGCGGTGGTGTAAAGCACGCTGCCACTGGACTCTAGAGCAGTGGAGACGCCTTGTCTGGAGTGACCAATTGCGCCTCTCCATCTGGCAATCTGATAGACGAGCCTGGGTTTGGCGGTTGCCAGGAGAACGCTACTTGTCTGACTGCATTGTGCCAAGTGTAAAGTTTGGTTGACGGGGGATTATGGTGTGGGCTTGTTTTTCAGGAGCTGGGCTTGGCCCCTTAGTTCCAGTCAAAGGAACTCTGAATGCTTCAGCATACCAAGAGATCTTGGATAATTCCATGCTCCCACCTTTGTGGGAACAGTTTGGGGAGGGCCTCAAATTATATTATAAAAACAAGGTATGCAGAGATGAGAACATTTATTTACATTGCATTATTCATACACAAAGAAATATATAGTGATTAAGAGAGTTAAAAAAAACTGAAAGTTTATGACATTAAATGCTTAAATAAGCATTGCTTAACTGCACGAAATATTTCCAGCTGATACTCTGGTTATTAATATTGGTAGAAAATGTAATATCTGCCAAAACCTACAATGAACTTCTGGAGCTAATGTGGCACTATGATAGAGATGAATGCATGAAAATAGTTGCCCCCCATTTTATTTTTATTCCTAAAGGTCACTTCTATTGGAAGAACTACTGTTAATGTCTAATTTTGCTTGAATATACGGTAATATAGGTTTATATCAGAGGGCGCTCAGTAGCTGACGCACCGGTAGAAGAAGTCTAGTCAGTACGTGATGAGACAGTGTACAGACCCTGCACCGAGTGTGCTCCTGTTGACCTGTATATTTTCCTGTTTTGCAGTTTCTGCAAAAATAAATATGTTGCACAGGAGATGAGTTGGCCCATCATTTTCTACAGTGTAACACTAATATCTGCTGATATTAATATAATGCAGATACTTAATACTTGTTTTGAATCTCTTTTAGCTTTTAATTTGCCATCACCTGATTAAATTCTGATTTTCCTCTCGACAGATGTCTTAAATGTCAGATGTCTATGACAGATGTCTACAGAGAGGCTGTTAAAGGTAAAGTAAGCAGCAAATGTCTGCCAGTCATCCTGCTACTTGCAGCCATCCTAAAACTCTTGGTCTGGTGTTTTTGTATGGAATCAAAGTTGTTTTTCTCTTCCTCCTCTTAGAGAACGGTGACTCTGGAGAGCCTGATCATACGTCCCTACTGGATGCTGAGAGAGAAGTGGTGAGTCCTTTAAAGCAGTGCTTTTCAAACTGTGTGTCCTGACCCCCAGTAGGTTCCCAGGGATCGCAGGGAGGCTGTCAGACACTCAAGGCAAGAGAAGAGGAACAAAATAGCATTATTTTTGACAGTAATATCTTTATCCACCTTATTCCTAGCCCCCATGACTCTTTGTGAGAAATCTGGGCGCAACTTCCGGTCCCTTCTATCTAAATGGGACTTTGCATGAAATACGAGATGTGAAACACGATTTTTAGAGCAATTTGGACATTAAAATATGTAACTTTCAACTGCTTCACCTCAATGTGGACAATATTATCATTTTTCTGCCCTCTACTAAAAAGTATAGAATGACGACATTACCTCAGATAACTTTAACAAGCATATTTAGCTAATTAGCGTCATATCAGTATAGTGATAAACAATCACGTTTTGTAAAATGAGTTACACCACCTTCAGATAACATTTCTAGTTTGTGGTGTTGCTGAAATCCTTATTTCACCAACTAATCCCTCTTGAAATGTGGGAATTATATTAAATAAAATTATCTAAGACTGAAGTTGTCAGCTCTTCAGTTTGGTCAAGTTTTGAATTAATGATTAAATTAATATTGAAAGAATTACATCCCAAATACATTTAGTGGACAGCATGTTTAAAACACTGTTGTTAAAGACATATATTTCATGTAATTAGTACCACAACCGAAGCAACAGGTACTGAGCATTACAGAAAATATTATTTAAACACTCAGCTCTTTTAACTTTTTTGAGTTAACAAAACAGAAGCAGTATTTATTGTATCATAAATATTTATATCAGAACAACCACTGTTGACGCTAAATCACTTTAGTAATCCCTTGGAAGAATCGTGTTTTGCTGTTATTGTTACTCTACGGGAAGTCCCAACCACATTTATAGCAGTAGACCCCCGAGGAATAATGTGGTATCCACCTTATTCACTTACTTACAGCTTACAAAACAAACAATGTGAACATGTGATTTCAAAAGTATATCAATATTTACAAATTGGCGGTGAATTTCTATCAAACAACTGTCGTTTGTAGTTAGCATCTATCATTAGCTGCTGTATTAAATTACATGTATTTATGTACTGACATGACACTGTCATAATAATCTTTCATTCACACGAAGGAGACTTTATGAACATTATGAATGTTGTCATTAAATGAGCATATGTTTGGTGCATGTCTTCCTTCATTTTCTCTCCCCTTATTTCCTGTCTCTCTGCAGCTGTCCTATCAAAATGAAGGAAAATAACCCCAAAAAGATAACCTTTAAAAAAAACATTCACTGCAAAAACTCTGTAAATTGTCTCATTACACTGACTATAAGCCACAGTCATATGAAAAAGTCAAAATAAATGTTTTATTTTATGATACTGAAAACAAAATAAGACTTGAATTGGCCAACTATTAAAAAATGATAACAGTCCCAATGGCACTTGCAGGATTATGATTTGTTTTTTAAATTTTTTTAAACAATCTGAAACTCGCAAGTTTATATAGACTTTTAATTTTTATTCTGTTTTCATTTCATTTTCATTTTATTTCATTTTCAATATGATTTATTTTTACCTTTTGATTTAATTCAAAATGTTTGAATTTATTAATCAACTTAATTTTAGTTTCTTTAATTTTATTTTCAATTTCATGTAATTGAACTTAATGTATTTATCTTAATTTATTTTTAATTGTTTGTAATTTTTGATTTTTAAAATTTAGTTCTTTTTTATTTCTAGTAGATTTCATTGCCTGAAAGTGTTTCTGTAACACTTCTGAATGCATCACTAATTCCACTAAAAAAAAAATCAGAAATATGCAAGTAAAACAAGGAATAACTATCATTTTCACTGCATGAAAAAAGCAGCTTGAAATTGATTTAACTCTGTCTCATTAAATTAATAACTTCAATTTATTTCTGTTTTTTATTTTTTTCTTTACTATTTGTTTTGATTAAAAATATTTAGATTTATTTTTCAACTTCATTTTAGTTTCTTTAATTTTATTTCATTTTTATTTTATTGTAATTCAATTTAATTTATTCATCTTAATTAAATTTTAATTTTTTATACTTATTCAATTTTTTTTTAATTTAATTTTTTTAAATTATTTTCATTAGATTTTATTGGCTGCAAGTGTTTCTTTAAAACTTCTGTATGCATCACAAATTCCACTAAAAAAATTCAGAACTATGAAGGTCAAACAAGGAGTAACTATCATGTTCACTGCAGGGAAAAAGCAGCTTGAAATTGATTTAATTTTTTCTATTTCATTAAATTTCTGTTCTGTTTTTATTTTATTTGGATTTTTGTCATTTTTTAAAATATTTTCCTTCACTTTTTTATTTGATTAAAATACAAATCTAACTATTAACTTCCTATTCATTTATTTTTATTTTTTATATTTATTTGATTTTTAACCATTTAAAATCAACTTATTCGATTTTTTAAATGTATTTTTAATCTGTTTTACTTATTTAATTAATTTATTTTATCTTATTTTTCATTTAGAGGATTTGGTTCATATAATAATCACTGAACAATATTTTGAGCCATGTCCACAGTGTTGAGTTTACCTGCAAATTTGATTGGATTGATTTCACTCTAACACACCAGACTCACAAAACAGCTGATTCTTCTGAAGTTTATGTGCTTTTCAATATGAATCATCAAAATAAACAATTGAACAACTTTAAAAACAGAAATATTGAGAAAAATGTATAAAACATTTTGGCCACCTCATGGCAGATATTACATAAGAAATTCAGGATGGAATAAGATTTGATTCTGTTTATTGCTTTGAGTAACAGAAAAACAGCGCTACATGTGTGCTTTACAGAAAAGGACAGAATAAAATAAATAACATAAAAAAAAAACAATTAAAACAATAGTTTGGGCATGATAGGACCAGAGCATGTCATTAAAACAAAACACGTGACTGTCTCCATGCATGAAGAGGAGAAACGGTGTGACATGTATGATGTCAGCAAAACCTGATGTGTGGACGTTTTGGTTCAGAAAATCCCAAAGATTTAGACCTGAAACACACTCCTGAATCACAGCAGAGCTAAAAATCTAAAATGGTTCCATTCCATGATTTAAATCTTATAAAAATATAGCAGAGCATTTACATTCAGCAAGCAGAACCTTCCCTTTATCATTAAATATTTATAAAAACAGAAACTGAAATAGCAAAATAACCCAAGATTTCCTTTTCTTACAAAAAAGAGCAAGACTTTGGTAATCATGAGTCATGTGGAGGGATTAGAAGAGTTTCACTCGCTATCCTTGAGGCGTCAGAGCAACCAGCACAAAGTTTCGTGGTGAAAAGTTTGGATGGAAGAGAGGAACCAGGTGACTGTCCACACCTGCAGGGAGACAGATAATAGTTAAGCAAGGACAAAAGATATCAGTGCATAGATCTTTCCATAAAAAATGAAATTTTATGGTACGTCTCCTCTCCTTTTTCTACTTTGGCGCGGTCTTAATGGAATTCACTCCGTTAATATTTATCCCTCCTAAAACTTGCTGTGCCCGTGAGTCATGAAGGTCCCAACGTATGTGGAGGATCTCACCGTTCTCCTGCAGGTAGATCATCCTGTCCAGCAGCACCAGTGTCTCCACCACAGGAGCCAGCAGCAGAGACAGGCTGAAGTAGACCACCACCCGGCCCTGCTGCTTCTACATGGCCTCCACACGCTCCGAGTCCAGAGGTAAAGTGGGAGGAAGGCCGACCCCGTACCTGGGAGGGAACATTGATGTAGAAAGAAGAGGACAGTAGCATTATATCTGAAATAATACTTTCAAACTCATTTATCCAGTTCTTTTGATACACAGCTGAAGAGACCAGTCATTTTTTCTTAAATCAGCACTTTTTCATGCACTGAGGCCATTTTTTCACTGTAGATAGAATTATAACACAGGTACAGCTCTCTGTTGGTGATGGACTGTGGTGATTACTTGGCAAGCCACTGAACAGATGAGATGAGATGCTATTTATGCTAAGAGTCATCTAATCCAACAGAAAGGTTAAAGTCTGGTGGAAGGAAGCAAAGTCACACAAAAGTTTCAATGTGCCACGAAGACGAGGAAACAGACACATTTCTCTCAGAATCTTTCAGTAGTGGTATATGGTTATTTAATTAGTTTTATTAATTTGTTTAAAACAATCTGAAACTTGTTTTTAGTTTATTTTGATAATTAATTTTTATTTTTTTAATTTAATTTATTTGTATTTTTATTTCATTTTAATTTTATATTTAATATAATTTATTTTTAATTTTCGATTTGATTAAAATTGTTTAGATTTATTCATCAACTTCATTTTAGTTGCTTTAATTTTATTTCATTTTTGTTGTATTGTAATGAATTTAATGTTTTTATCTTGATTTATTTTGAATTTGTTATACTGATGTGTTTTGTTGTTTGTTTCTTTCTTTTGAGTTTTAGTAGATTTTCATTTCATTTTATTTTCAATATTATTTATTTTTACTTTTTAATTTAATTAAAATGTTTAGATTTATTAATTAACTTAATTTTAGTTTCTTTAATTCATTAATTTTTTTATTGTAATTGAATTAAACGCATTTATCTGGATTTATTTTTAATTTTTCATACTTTCAGATTTTTTACATTTTATTCTTTCTTTTATATTTTTAGTAAATTTCATGTGACATAAGTGTTTCCGTAAAACTCTATGCATCAATAATTCAACTAAAAAAATTAAAGAAATATGCAGGTCAAAAAAGAAGTAAATATCATGTATTTTAAATTTTCCTTACTTTTTGATTTGATTAAAAATGTTTTGATTTATTTATCAACTTAATTTTAGTTTCTTTAATTCTATTTCATTTTTAATTGTATTGTAATTGAATTTAATGTTTTTATCTTAATTTATTTTCAATTTGTTATAATTTTTTTTGTAATTTAGGTCTTTCTTTTATTTTAAGTAGATTTTCATTTGTGCAAGTGTTTCTGTAAAACATCTATATCATCACTAATTCCACTAAAAAAATTCAGAAACATTCAAGTCAAACAAGGAGTAACTATCATGTTCACTGCATGGAAAAAGCAGCTTAAAACTAATGTAATTCTTTCTATCTCATTTAATTAGCAATTTCTCTTTATTTATTTTCATTATTGTATTTTTTTTTTCTTTTTTTAAAATTATTTATTTTTTTGATTGATTTAAAATGTTGGATTTATTTTTCAACTTCATTTTAGTTTCTTTAATTTTATTTCATTTTTATCTCATTGCAATTGATTTGAATGTTTTTAGCTTAATTTATTTTTTAATTTTTTATACTAATTAGATTTTTTTTTATTTAGTTCTAATTAGTTCTTAGTTTAATAATTTAATCTAATTCAGCTAAAAAATTAAAGAAATATGCAGGTCAAACAAGGATTAACTATCTCGTTCACTAAAAATCAGAGTTAAAAACAGAACCAGTATACCTGATACTGGACCAGAATCTTTAATGTAAAATTCAACAAATTGAGTTTGTCCCTGGAAGGCGTAATAAGTTTTCCCACCCCAATTAAAACCAGTGAATGAGTGTGGACTCACTCTGTAAACGGTAACAGGTGAGTCTTCTTGATGGTCTGGATCCCTGCCCTGCGTAGATCCGGCTTCGTGTCCCTGATGAATGTCTCCAGCATGGCTCTGTAACAGTGCGTCTTCAGCAGCTCGCTCTCCTCTCTGAGTCTCCGTCCGTAGTCCTCCACGGCGTGACACGCCCCCTCCCTCGCCTTGTAGGATAGCTGATGACCCGGCAGCCCCCGCACCCAGGAGCTCATCGGGTAACCGAACTCTGACGGAGGCGACTCCTGGCACGGCGTCATCAGTGAAGCGGGCCGTTCCACCAGTCCCGGTGGGTGGGGTTTTCTTTGGTTGTTATCTTCATGTAGCAGCACGCCACTGCCGTGATCCTGCGTACGTGAGGGCAGTTGACGAAGTGGCGAAGGAGGGTGGCGCTAAGGTCACCGCAGGCGTGGAGACCGGTCAGGACAAGATCTGGATATCTTTCTAGGTCGTTAATGTCTTGGTGTTCTCCCTCCTGACTGGCTAACGGCTCACACGGACAGCAGGACTCCTCATCAGAGTTTTCTTTGCTGAACGGCGGTAGTGGCGTCATTTCAAAGTCCAGTGGTTGAGGATTAGACTCAGTGGAGCCCAGACAAGATGGAGTCTGGACCTCGTGATGCTCAGAGCCCTTCAGCTTCTTCTTACTGGGTCCAGATGGAGTTTGGGGACCATTTTTGACACACTCAGCCGTGCTCAGCTGCTTGATGAAGTCCTCCCACGATGCCTTGGGGTTTACCCAACCCGCCACATGGCGAGGAGAGGAGTGTGAAACTGGGACCAGAGAGGGGCAGTTCTAGGGAGGAAAAGGAATGTGGTTATTTTAACAGTTTTATGTCTACAGCAAGAGATAAAAATCAATGAAATATTCAGCTTGCATGATTTCTTGAAAACGTCAAAATATGAGCTAGGATTCATAATGATGACTTAAAAAGTTAAAAATATGACTTAAATTCAAAATTGGGAGTGTATAAGGTCAAAATATGATATCAAAAGTAAAAACTATTAATTCAAAATGCCAAAATGTGAGAAAAAAATTGAAATCATCTGTTTAAAAGTAAAAATATGGGATTGAAAAGCCAAAGTAAGGAGTTGAAAAGGTCAAAATATGACTTAAAATTTAAAATTGTGAATCTGGAAGATACAAATGTGACATAAAGTCTGAATTATAAGTTGAAAAGGTCAAAGTATGAAATGAAAAGTCAAAATCATAAGTTTGAGATCTTTGCTCAAAATTTAAAATCCCACCCCCCCATTCTTGACTTTTTATGAAATCTTTCTTACTTTTATTTACTGAGTTGATGTACCTTAAAAATGGCTAGGTACCTGCTACTAAACAAATACTGTTTTTTCAGCACTATTTAACATAGTCAGTGCAAATGTTTTTATTTTTATTAACCTTTTGGGGTTTACAATGTAAATCATATATCTTAAGTCCAACTTACAGCAATTATTTCCACTACTTTAAAAAAATAACATCAGTTTAAGCAAATATTTTGAGTTAAATAAGAGACATAAAATGTTTGCATGCATGTCCCTCCAGGGCTTCTGTAAAGGGTTGCTTTCTTAACTAAACAGATTTTGAGTGGTTAAAATTTTGAGGGGATTTGGGTTAAATTTTCTCCATAGGGAGGTGGTGTTCAGTGCTGAGGTTGGACCAGTTGAGAACCAAAGATTTGAAACATAAAACAAACTTTTGATAAGAAAAAGTGTTGCACTTTGTTGTTAGATTTAAAAAAAGTTGAACAAACCTTTTTCTGCCTGTCTTTCTCTAAGGCCCATAGGAGCTGTCCGTCAAACCTGGACGCCATGGTAACCAAAGTGTGATCTGCTTCAATGGCTGTCACAGACAGCCCAAGCCCGAAGGATAGAAAGCGTGTGAGATGACCCTGCACAGAGCAAAGAGTGTCTTTTCATACACTTCCTCCATGAGAGTCTTCCCTGGTTACAGTCATAATATTGATGATACCTGTCCTGAGCCCACATCCACCACCCTGCTGCAGGTCTGATCACAAAGGTGTTTAACCAGCTGTGGATCAAACTGAAGAAACAGATCAAAAACCCTGTTAAAGATGAGTATACGTTGTTAATTATATTAGGATGTGAAATATTCCTGTACCGTGCCCAGTTTACAGATCTCGTGCAGCTTCTTGGGTTTGACGTGTTTCCTGAATATGTGACCCAGCAGAGAGCTCTGACTTTGATTCTCCTGAAACTCCTCAGAGCCGGTCGCTCTGCCTCTCTCCTCTCTGCACTCTCTGGGAAACGCAAGAGCATGAGCTGTGGCACGAAACGCCAGGAGTGACAGAGGCTACACGCAGGGATACCTGATGAGATAAAGTGTCAGGGGTTTTATTTAGATCACACAGAAGTCAGAATGTGATCATTTTCTTATGTTAGTATATTGCATGTTTGAAGAACAAAGTTTGATTGAAAGACCAAACCCTCTAGCTTTAAGCATCTTTACACTACTATCCCGGGTTAACAAGGCTTTACATCTGTTCTGAGCATTCGATTATTCGGACAAGCTAAATGTCTACAAGAAGTGGTTGGATATTCGACAGCTCAGATTAAAGACTGTCCCACAAACTGACATGATCTGCTGTATCCCACAAGTAAAGAAAAGCTTAAGGACCTCAAATGTATATAGATGGTCTGATAATGACCCAGTAGTACCTCCTGTTGTCTCCATTGTTAGCATCCAGTAGCAGATCTGCAACCTGTGGATATGTCAGGTCTTGTAGCACCAACTGCCGTGAGTCTGGTGTGCCGGAGATCTTGAGTGAAGAACTCCTGATGGAGAACAGTAAACCTGCAGTTTTTAAGGGAATCACAACTGGATGGATTATGAGTACCAATATCAAACTGTACACAATGAACAAGAGGATTCAGTGGCTCTAAATCAGTAGTGCAGTTAACTGCTAGGGTTGTATTGCAATAGGGCTGAACGATTTTGGAAAAACAATCTAATTGTGATTTTTTCCCCCAATATTGCAATTGTGTTTTGATATGCGATTATTCCTTAACTTTCTTAAATTCCTAAACAGTGAACAATTCCTTTAAAGTGTCTAACTCTGATGATTTTGACTTGTATGGCAAATCGGGTCTGAATGATTACATTGAAAGGTTTTTGTCATTCTTATATTAAATGAATAAGTAAAAAAATCAAGAAGGCAGGATGTTTTAGACTATTCTGAAAAAAGCACCTGAATGATTGCATATGTCATGCATAACATCTCTGCTGCAAAAAAGTTTAAAAACTGGTATTGTGACACAAATTTAGGTCAAAGAGATATTGCACCTTTTGTGATTTGAAAATTGCAGCAGGCCATATTGCGATCCAATCTAATTTTCAATTAATTGCCCAGCCCTATATTGAAAATAGTTCAAAAATCGGTTAGCTAAACTAGGGATATAATAGTTCAAGGTCAAATAAACATCTGAGATACAGTATGCAAAGAGAAATGTCATTCTATTATATGATTTTTATTTTGGAGACAAGGATATAATAACAATATATTAGTAATTATTGATATTATTTATATTATTGTGATGCCCAATAGTATGAAACAGGCTGTGAAAAATACATTTCTTTTACCAAATTGTGTCTAAGAGGGAGATGAATCATCTCATGTTAAATTTGACACCTATTTTATACTGAGTTTAAGACTGAAATGCCTTCTAGTTTTAGTCACTTTAGTCATATCTTCCCTATATATATAGTGCATTCAGAATAGAGCTGGGCAATTAATGGAAAATTAGATTAATTTTTTTTGGAAGCAGAGATGTTATGCACAACATATTACGCAACCATTCAAGACCCATTTTCTCAAATAATCTACAAAAAAATCCTACTTTCTTCATTTTTGTACAGTGTTCTGATTAAATATGAGGACATAAAAATTCCCTTTATTTGTGTAACATTTACTACACAAATGATTAAATAAAGATATGCGTTTCTTTGATAAGAGTGGTTATTATTTAGGTCAAATATAAAATATGGTTTTCACAGCTTAACTATACAATGGACCATGGTTTTGCTGACCTCCATGGCCCCCCAGTTTGGCTGGGTCCTGGAGACCTCCCCATTTATCCCCCTTATGGACAGCCTTGTCTGCACTATTCTTGAATATGAATGGCTGTTCTGCTACCTTCAGGTACAGTGGGGGTCCCCGGTCTCTAGCACCTTTATTCTGGGGGTCACGAGCTGAAAAGGTTGAGAGCTCCTGTGATAGACAAGAGTTAGAGGTTCACAATTTTATCGGCCTGATATCAGCAGGTATTAGCTAAAAAAGGCAATTATCGGAATTAGTAGATCTACAAATTTCTGCTGATATTTACATCCGATATTTTTACCATGAATATCAGTGTAGACTGTAAAATTGAGCCATATGATAATAAATTAGTGGAGTTTTAGGTTGGACTAACAGACCTGTGTAAGTTTAGATCTTTTTCTTAATTCATCCTCATTCTTTAAACTTTAAATTGCCTTTTAAGAAAAATAGATTATTCTTTCCTCTCAAACCTTAAATTGTGTTCAAAGAACTGAATTTTTAGTTATGTAAATCATATTTAAATATCAGTTTTGATATTTGTATAGGCTAAAATGAATCTGTAAATATCGGCATATCAGTTTTTGGCAATAATCCAACATTGTGCATCCCTAACAAGACCTGATGCATTGAAGTAGTCAAATTCTTACATCAGCTGCAGCTCTGTACCCATTTAGATAAGAATTAATGCATTTGTCGTTCGAATATAGGAAAGTTTGACAGCATTGTGTTTCTCCTGCAGGATGATACATCTTTACTGGTGTCAGTCAATACAAACTAGACTCAAAGGGTAAAGAACTACAGAGGAGATCGCTGCATGATTGTGACACACCGAGGACTTCTTTAGACACTTTGGACTTGTTTTAACTGGAGCCATGTCGGACATTGGAATAAATATGCACATAGAGGTGACAGTTTCAGACAGTCATGGAATGAGGAGAACTGAGAGAAATATCAGATTTCCTGGGCAGAAAAACTCCGGGAGGTGCAAACAAAACAGCAAAACTGCTGGAAAAAATACAAACAGGAGCAAGTTCAGCGTCACAATGGAGCACCTGCAGAGCATCCTTCAGTTCCTGCTTCCAGAACAAAGACATTTGATACTTCAGCTCCAGCTCCTGCAAGGGACATGGCCAGTGCTCCATCTCTTACCTGTAAGCCTCCAACGCCACAACAAAGCAAAGATACATCTGCTATACAGAGCAAAGACACTGCTACATTGTGCAAACCTGAGCCTTCTATGTCAACACACAGCAAAGGCACACCTCCACCAATCAGAGACGACAGCTGTTTACCCCATAGCCTCATGCATCCAGCATCGACAGCCAGCACCATTGCCTACACTGACCATGTAGACTACAGCGACCACCACAAAAAGTCAGAAGAACATAAGAGCAAACATTCAGAACCCCTCACCACAGTCTCGTCTATGTATAGCAGCCACAGAAAGCATAAAAAAAAGACATCAGCCACTCTGTGCCCCTCAAAGTACGTGGCTATTGACTGTGAGATGGTTGGCGCCGGCCCAGAGGGCAGTATCAGCCTACTGGCTCGCTGCAGCGTGGTGAACTACGACGGAGACATACTCTATGATGAATTCATCAAACCCACCATGCCTGTCACAGACTATCGCACAAGATGGAGTGGCGTCAGGGAAAAAGACCTCAGACATGCTACAAATTTCTCTGAGGCCAAGAACAAGGTAAGGTTTGAGCCACGGGTGTCGAACTCAAGGCTCGGGGGCCAAATCCAGCCCGTGGAATGATTGTATCCGGCCTGCAAGATCATATCATATTTGCAGATTTCCTCAGTATAATAATGTAAACTTCAACATGATTATTCAAAAATATCCTTGTTAAACCATAAAATCTGAAAAAGTAAAGAGTAAAAAAGATTTCATAAAAAGTCAAGAATGTGGGAAAGAAATAAACTTGTGTTTTGTTTCATATTTTCAATTTTGCACCTCAAGATTACAACTCAAACTTATGATTTTGACTTTTCATTTCATACTTTGACTTTTTCAACTCATAATTTGGACTTTATGTCACATTTTTATCTTTCAGATTCACAATTTTAAATTTTAAGTCATATTTTGACCTTTTCAACTCCTTACTTTGGCTTTTTAATCCCATATTTTAACATTTAAAAACATGATTTTAATTTTTCTTCTTATGTTTTGACATTTTAAATGAATAATTTTTACTTTTTATATCATATTTTGACTTTTTACACTCCCAATTTTGAATTTAAGTCATATTTTTAACTTTTTAAGTCATCATTTTGAATTCTAGTTCATATTTTGACACTAATTTTTGGCTTTTCAATCCCACATTTGAACCATCAGACTCACAATATAAAATTTTAAGTAATATTTTGACTCTTTAAACTCATAATTTCAAAATTGATGTCATATTTTCACCTTTCAAACATATGATTTCAACTTTCTCCTCGTATATTTGCTCTTAAATTTTTTTTTTCTGTTTTTAATATCGTGTTCTGATATTTGAACAAATAAATTGGAATTTTTATCTCAGATTTGAGCCTTTAAACTTAACATTTTAACTTTTTTGAATTTCCAAATGACTTCTCATCAGTGCTGGGTTTTTATATTTTATCACCGGGGAAAATGAGGTTGACAGTTTATGGTTAAATATTGGCCCCATCTAGCTGTCAGGTTAGACCTGAATCCTGAATCCGGCCCCTGTTGTGATTGAGTTTGACACCCCTGGGTTTACATAAACCCCTTTAGGGCCTGTGTTCATAGCTGCTGTTTTATTGGGCTGGCAGTGCTAATCTTCAGTACAAAACAAATGTATTCAGAGCAAAAATCTGTGGCTGTGAACATTAAAACATTAGATGAACTATTCGTCACTCAGTCTCAGCAGGATTCATGTCTGCTTGTTTATGTCTCATCACTGTCTACATTTCTCACTCTGTACAGTCCACACTGAGAAAGTTTAATGAGTGAGGTTCTCGTCTGTCGTCAGATACTGAGGCTAATAACGGGGAAGGTGCTGGTCGGCCACGCTCTCCACAATGACTTCAAGGCTCTGAGTTACATCCATCCCGCTCACATGACCAGAGACACGTCTCAAATCCCGCTGCTCAACAAGAAGGCCGGCTTCTCTGACAGCCAGTGCGCCTCGCTGAAAAGACTCACCAAGGCCATCTTCAACAAGGACATCCAGGTAGGAGAAAATTAGCCTCCATTCATAGAACATCCAAGTCCACTCCAGAAATCCACTTTCTGGAAGGAAGCTAAAAGTCAAAGATAGATGTAAACTGCAGCTTTGAGAAACCTGAAGATTGTGTCCAGCTAAAGTGTTGAAGTGGTGATTTAAAGAGTCTAAACCTGTCCTCTCTGTTGTCCTCAGACTGGCAGGAGGGGCCACTGTTCTGTGGAGGACGCCAGAGCCGCGATGGAGCTGTACAAGGTGGTGGAGGTGGAGTGGGAGAATGAGCTGAACAGCAAATCCCAGGCCAGTTAGTGCCAACATGGACATAAATGAAGCATTAATTGACTTCTGGTGCTGTTGGTTTGTGGTTTGGACCAGTTTGGACTCTCTGGTTACAAAATCCAAAACATTTTTTGTGTTGTTTCATGTGATTGAAGATGTGACAGAAAACTGAAGCTGCTCCTTCAGTGTCCTGGATAAACCTCAACAAGCTGCCTGAACTTTACAGGAAAAAACATATAACAGCTCTGCTCTGACCTTCGCTTTAAACAGTACAGTCTTCCTCAGGGTTAGCAGGGGTTCTAAAAGGTGCTGCTGCCACCAGGGGGCAGTCATGTATTCATTCCAACAACAAAGTCACATCAGGAGTCTGTTACTTTGATTTGACACATGAAGAAGAACTTAAAGGTTTATTTTAGCTGTCACCAACAATCATTCTCATGTCACCGTCCTTTATTTTTTTATCATCTTTCTCTTCAAGTGTGAAAATATTCAAAGCCTCAAACTTTGCAAAAGGTTGCAAAGTTTTATTCCTTCATTTAATTCTGATTAGTAAAACATTAGTGTGATTTTGTTTCTCTTCTGTGGTACTCTGCAAGAAACTTTAAAGATGTTTTAAATCTAAATGTTATTCCTGCATTTGACTGTAAAGGAGAGGGATGATTTTCAGACCAAGAGCCTTAAAGTTCAACTTAAAGACAGTATTTTTAAACTTACATTCACTGCTTTTCAAAATGTGACTTTATGTAAATACATGCACGTGAAAACCACTCTAGTGTTTGTGCCTAAATGTAAATGATTATTCATGTAGCCAGTAACTGAAATTTCAATATGGACTGCAAACCAATAAATTTTGCTTGGGTAATAATGTGATATCCTCACGAATGCATTTTTAGTTTCTCCCACTTATTTGGGATCAGAAGGACCTGATGATTTTTGAAGGTCAGCCTTGTCTTTGAACAGGAAGGAGTTCTTACCAAAAATGGTGTCCTGAAGGTCCTGTTTCTGCAGAAAATCCAGCACTGGATAGTTTTAGAGCAGATTTTTTTTTTTTTTTGGCTGTATGTTGGTCACTTTATAGGGGAGTCATTTTTTTTATTTCTTGAAAATGCTCTGTTGCAAAATCCACACAATTTCCCTTAAATTTTAAAGAAATACTGACATTTCTGTTAAAAAATCGTAAACATATCATATGGTACCCCATAAAAAGCATCCTAAAATTTCTTCAATTATTCCCCCAAAAGTTTTAAGTCAAGGGGTTTCATAGTGTGAGAGAGTGAGCCTCCCTTAAGAGAAAATCATTTATACTGTGGACCCCCACCTCATAGAAAATAAGATTGTAAAACTAAAAAATAGTATTTTCAAACATTTATTTTTCATTTTAGGCATTTTTTTAATTTATATTTTCCAGATTTGGTCAGCATGTGTCTTCAAACATCCACCCTTCCCAGGCAAACTTAGTCAGTTTCATTGATTCACTAATTGCCAGTACTACCTGATTATTTTGCTCTAATTTAGTGGGATCCATGAGTTTGCCTGCCCTTGCAGAGGCTATCTTAAAGGGATACTTCAACATTTTGGCAAATTCGCCCATTGCCATAATTCCTGTAGTCTTAGTAATAGGTCCGTTTCCTTTAGTTACCGATGCAAGCTGTTTCTAGATCTGGGGGGACCGATATACCAGCTGCACAGCTAACGCTATAGAAGCAGACGGAATTTTTGCTTTCCCTCATCAAACTCATCAAATACACAATCCAACAACTCCAAAATGCTGTCGTGGACAAGTTGTGACCTGCACATTCACCACATGGTTCCAGTACCTACATGGTTGGCCGAATCATGCTGAAATTCGCTGGTTGTTTCCAAGGAGTTGACATCATACGTATGTAAGGGAAAAAATTTTAGGTGAAAAGGCGTGGCCCTGGTGATTTTTTGTTTGCCGTGAAACAGGAAGTAGAACTTTCAAGGGGTTGTGAAAAGTATAACGCAATAAAACTTGGTGGAAAAATTTTCTTAGGCATGTTGAAATTATTGATGGGCTGTTTGTTGGTAGGTGTGGCCTATTGGCTCAATGACGCCCCCTACAAATTTTCAAAAATTCAGCCCACCCAGCTGGTTCAACCTGGGCCTATGAAATGCGGTGTGCATATAGGTCATCATCAGACCTATGAAAACGCCATTTGGACCAATGTCCAAATCTCAACAGGAAGTCCACTACATTCATTGGATGAAACAGGAAGTAGAATTCTCAGGGGCTTGTGATATGTGTAGAGCAACAAAACTTGGTGAAAATATTCTCATGGGCATGCCAAGATAACTGATGTCATGTTTGTTGGTGGGTGTGTCCTATTGGCTAAATGGCACCCCCTACAAAATTTCAAACATTCAGCCCCCTCAGCTGGTTCAACCCAGGCTTATCAAACGTGGTGTGCACGTAGGTCATAGTCAGAGCTACAAAAAAGCCTCTTGGACCCGTATCGTAAATCAAACTGGAAGTCGGGCATTTTGGTTTTTACAATTTGCTTTTTGTAAATTTAGGGGTCGGATTTGAACGAACTTGTCCGAGGGATTTTATCTGACTGACTCCAGAATTTTTGTCCTCAAACTACACAAGATTGAGACCCAAAGTCGTACACCGCGTGAGTTTTCACCATACGGTGGTGACGTTACGGGTGCCCAAACTTGTCTGCGTTTTTGCTCTATTTTTCGCAGTGAAATTACACCATTATTACCTTATAACTTTTTAGTGCTTATGTCAATCATCACCAACCTTTACAAGGATAACTGCACATTGGTCTTGAATACAACCATGCATCAATATCATCTTTTCCCCACAGCGCCCCCTTCTGCCAGGTGAACATTTACACCATTTTTTTTCATGTCTGTTTTATGGGTTGCCACATAAAAATTCACCAAAAATGCATCCTTCATCCTAGGCCTCTGATTGTCTCTCTGCATATGGATCACCATGACAGCTACAAAAAACAGAATTTGGACACATGCCAAAATCCCAACAGGAAGTTACAATGTTACAATGTTACAATGTCATTTAGCAAACGCTTTTATCCAAAGTGACGTACATTCAAGACCAAGAACAACACAAGCAAGATCTAGATGAGGAGAAACAACATCAGTAAGTACCACAAAAGTGCTTCAGGTCAAATTGGACACAGGTGCTGCCATGCAGTGTTTAAGGCAATGCACCTAAAGTACACATTTTTTGTTGTCGTTGTTTTTTTGTTTGTTTGTTTTTTGTTTTATGTTTTTTGTTTTGTTTTTATAAACACCAACAAGTAATCTCAGCAAAATGTGAGATTTCTCACACAAGAGCTAGGCAAAAATTCAGAAGTAGAGTAGGAAAGTGCAAGCCAACTGTAGTTGGGAGACTCCTTCAACCACTGGGGACAGTTTTTCTCTTCCATCCACGTCCAGGGAGATTAGCCACAGCTCCATGGGTTATAAACTTCTTGATTATATTACGCACAGTGGACAAAGGAATTTCTAGATCTCTAGAGATGGTCTTGTAACCTTGAGATTGTTCATATTTTTCCACAATTTTGCTTCTCAAGTCCTCAGACAGTTCTTGGCTCCTCTTTCTTTTCTCCATACTTGGTGTGACACACACAGGCACACAACACAAAGGTTGAGTCAACTTTTAGACATTCTAACTGGCTTCAGGTGTGATTTCTAGATAGCCAGCACCTGTTACTGCCACAGGTGAGTTTAAATGAGCATCACATGCTGGAAATAAAATGATTTACCCACAGTTTTAAAAGGTGCCAACAGTTTTGTCCAGCCCATTTTTTAAGTTTTGTGTAAAATTATGTCAATGTTGTCTTTTTTCTTCGATTTTTTTCTATTGCTGTAATGCACATAAAGGCAATAAACATGTGTATGCCAAAAACATTTGTAACTGCAGCAATTTCTGGGAGAAATGGTGTATTTTCTGGAAAAATTCCAGGGGTGCCAACATTTTCGTCCATGACTGTATGAGAGAGAATAATGCCTGTGCCACCTCCTCAGCCAGAGAGCGAGGTGTATGAGGGAACACTGCATCAGCTGAAAGGGCGGTTGGTGTTACAGTGTTTTCAGGACAGACCCAAGTTTCTGTCAGGGCTGAACGTGAATGTCAGACAGTTTAGTGAGAGAGGAAGTCCACTCGCTCTGGCCCAATTTCACAATAAGGCTATTTTTTGGACAATTACTCACTGAAAACTGATGTAACTCTGGGGGATATCATTCTATGGTATTCTAATCGTTGTGGCAACCCTGCAGTATCACATTAAACATGCCCCCATGAAAACAGCTGATCATGGCAACCTCTGCTGCCAACAGGAAGTGATGCCAATGGGTCATTACTGCATTTGTCGTAATGACGCTGAAATAGGGTTCGCCCTGCTGTCTTTGCCATGTTGCAGCACACTGCACAACTTCCACGACACCCCACTGTTGCCACACACGGGCGGTTCCGTCACATCCCCGGCGTGCAGCTGCGGGGCCCTCCAGTGCTGCTTGCAGCCCTAGTTTCAATGTTAATGTTCAAATATGGTAAAATCTATGCACTCACATTTAAAGTTAACATCACAGACCTATTTTCAGACAGCGTATGTTTAAGTAGGCAGAGTAATTCAACCATTTCTGCAACATAACTTCACTAGCTTGCTCTCTCCCTAACCCAAACAGCCTCTTGTGGCCTGGATCACAGGTTTTTGCTTGAGTTGTGTATTTTTTATCTTTGTCAGCCTTCCCGTGCATATCTCTTCTCCTCCTCAGGTCATGCAGGGGTTGGCGTGGTTTGGCTCCACAGTCCTGCTCAAATTCATGCTGTCCCCTGTGCTCTGTGCCTCAGATGATCTAAGATATGCTAACACTACTCTGTTAAAGCCACACATGGAGAGAAAATGCATGTGTTAAGTTTAAAATGAATGATTTTTTTAAACCTACTCTTGTGCTTTGAAGTCAGAACATGGAGGAGTCAGGCAAAGGCAAGTAGTGTGTTCAGCATGTCTGTTTAATGTCTTTAACAGACTCACATCAGCACACTGATCAAGTCGAAGTTCAGCAGCTACAAGGATTTCCACACTCTAATGTACACGTGTGCTGCAGAGTTGGACTTCATTGAGTTAGAGGTGAGGTCTCCTGTTTTTTGTATGTAAACTGGTCTCTTAAGTAGAGATGGGGATTTCAGTAGTTTGCTGTTGAAACAGGGTCTTCATTATCTGATAGCTTTGTCTCACTCCTCAGCTCATGCATCTCTCTCTCTCTCTCTCTCTCTCTCTCAGACCCCTGTACGCTACATTAAAACACTACTGCTGCCCATCAACGTGATGGCGGTTGCTTTAATTGCTTGGAGGGTAAATGTTTTTTTAGCTTTGAGGCTAAACCTTAGAAATGTTTTTGTCCTATGCTGTGAAACATTAACCTTGCAAAGCAGATGGATACGCCCGTTTCGGTGTTTCTCCCTGGCGTATCCATCTTGCAAAGCTCCCGTCTGAACCATTTGGGCCCGGTTAGAAAGTGACAGGACCAATCAGCGACCACTGGCAGTACTTCCAGGTAAAAAAGCAGTAGCAAGAGCTGGTGCAGTTATGGAGGAAGAGATAGGCGTGGATGCTGCTAAAGCACCTGTTCTATCAGGACTTGACAACATTTCTTCATTAAAAGAAGAACAGAGAACAGCAGTGAGTTGTTTTCTTTTCAATAACGACAAAAGTCGAGTACTTACATGTCTATAGTCGCCATGTTTCGCGTTATTCCTCAGTAGCTGCAGCCTGATAGCAGCTACATGTTTTGTTGTTCTTATTAGCCCGTAGAGATGTGATAGACAGAACGTTCATCCAATCACACTCTAAGTTTTATTCAAATCCTCTGCCTTTTCTCAAACGTTTCCTATTGAAGCTTTCCCAGATGGATGTTAAAACACATCCATCTGGCGTGTCAGGTTAATCCCTTCTTAGGTAGTTTTAAATTCACAGAACCAATTTGAATCGTTAAATTTGCCATAGTTTAAAGACCTGCATGAGATATCCATCCACATCAGAATAACCAGGACGTTGTTTTAAGGTCACGATACAGTTTATTAATTATGTACAATTTGTCTGTCACTAAAGTGAAGTGATCATTTTGAAGTCTGTGTTCTTTCATCATGGGATAGAGTACTGTTAGGGCCTCTGATAAGGCAAAGTCAGAGTTGTTTAGGTGAATCCTGTTTTTGTTTGGACCCTCTCTCACCCTGATTCTGCCACACCTCAGGAGTCTGCAGCAGCTGAGACTGATCTGGCTCATCTGAGCTTACAAAAGACACCCAAGATAGAGCTTCAGTCTCTCTCCCTCCACTCCTGACCCATGATGTGTGTTGACCTAAATGTTGTAAGCTTGCTCCTGTTTGCATCTGATTAAACCAAACAATTTTAGTTAAAGACAGAGGAAGGGGAGGGGAATCTCTGCCATTTTTGTTAGGTTTTTGGTTTTCTCCTGTTTTGTGGTCAGTTAGGTAGTTTAGAATTGTGTTTTAATTTTGGTACAGATAGTCTAGGTTGGTTCTTTTGTAGTTAGATTTGGGGTTTTTGTTTGTTATTTTGGCCTTTGAGTTCCCCGAAGTCAATACTTCCATTTTCGGTTTTCATTAGTCAATTCTTTGTAAGCAAACTTTTTCCTTTGTTCACCTCTTGGTCAATTAAGGGTTAATTTTGTTACCTATTTTCCCTGTAAATAAATATTTGAAACTTTTGTTTCTAGTTGGGAGTTTTTTGTTAGTTACTCTTGTTTGGTTTTATAAACTTATTATGTTACTCCTTTTGGTTACCCCTAGATTACAAAAAGGTCGTAACAAGTACCCTCCTCCTGTTGATGACTTCATGGGGAAACTGGTCATTTACTCCAAACTTTGTACCTTTAAGTTGTTTTCCTCGACTTCCACAAGCTCCTTATGTTTAAAATGCTCAAAATTGGCCACAATGGCTCTTGGTCTGCCTTTCAATACTTTACCTATTCTGTGGACTCAGGAGAAGGTGACATCTTTTACCACTTCACCTGGCAGTTTCAGCTGTTCAGTCATGAAGGTCTTCACAACAGTTTCACTATCAACACTGTCCTCCTCGGCAATTCCTGAGAAAACCAAGTTGTTCCTCATACAACAACAGTGTTGATCAAGCAGGGTTTCTGACGGCGCTTGTTCTCCTTCTCAAGCATGTTCACCATGCTCTCCATATCCTGCACAGATTTCTTGAGGTTCCTGTTGTCACTCAGTAGTTCATCAATTTGCCACTGACTGTATTCAAGGCTAGCTTTAAGTTGATTCAAGTCTTTCATTATAACCTCCAACACATTCAGTTTAGCAAGTCTATCAATAATTGACTTCAGGAGCCTGGTCTCAACCTCCATGACCCCATCAGCTTCATCCTCATCACTTACTTCTTCAGATCATGGTCTTTTAGGAGCTGATTTGGTGGCATCAGCTGCAACAGCTTGCCACTTTAGCTTTTGCTCAGCCTTCTTCCTCTTCTTCTTTCCAGTAAGATTACTTGGTGAGCTTGCTTGTGGCATTTCCATCTGGGCAAGTTATCTCTCCTCAGTAAATTGCTCGAGGGATTCTATTGTTTCAGTTGAATCCAGCTTGTCACAGCAAGGAGTATTCACAGGTCTTGTTCAGGAACAGGCCCGACCAGGCCTCACCACACACCATCAGCCCAGGCCTCATGCAATCATCAAAAATCTAACAAATATTATTTTTTTAAGATTTATTTTTGGCCTTTTTTGCCTTTATAAGATAGGACAGTGGATAGAGTTGGAAATAGGGAGGAGAGACATGCAGGAAATGGTGCCACGGGCCGGATTTGAACCCAGGTTGCCTATGTAAATGGCGTGTGCCTTAACCACTCGACTACCGGCGTGCCTAACTAAAATATTATTAACTAAAGAAATAATATTAACTAAAAAAATCCTGAAAATATTCACCAAAATACAAAACAATCCAGAGACCTCCACAGAGTCCTGCCAATGCCAGCGGTAAGCCTGTCTCCTTGTGGTCTATGGTATTTTAGATCAGGATAGATCTCACTGGTAATGCCTACAAATGTCCTGCATTTTAAAATTCAAATACTAATAAAATAATATGTTAACCAGAAAAAATACTGATCTAATTTTTCTTTATTTGGAAGTTCGGCCCCCAGAGACTCTGCCAAGACTAAGGGTGCTTCTCATCACAAAGTTTTATCCATCCTCGCCTCCTCTCTCCTCGACTGACCTGGACATCGTTCTCCCTCCGCCATGATGAAGGATCTTCCAATTCCTTAAATGCTCCTGGAGGAGCTCAGACCGAGGAAACACCAGTCTATCCTCCGCGGAAGTCTTTTTACCAAAGGTGCAACGTGATTGGTTTGGAGGCGCGGCATCTACCAGAAAAGCCACACCTCTGCACGGTTCATGACTGTTTATATTCTTACAGCAAAAAACAAAACAAAAAATAAATATGTTTATGTTTTAACTTTACACAGGATGATATAATCTGACAGAATTTTGGCCTCAGTGAGGCAGAAGTTTGTTTGTTGTTCCTATTTAACTGAAAAAATCAACAAACCCACAGAACTCTGTGGTGGATTCTTGATCAGATTACAGATTATGTGAAAGAGAGTCTCAGTTATCAGCTAATAAAAATGGACCTG
Source organism: Cheilinus undulatus (assembly GCF_018320785.1). Taxonomy (NCBI): domain Eukaryota; kingdom Metazoa; phylum Chordata; class Actinopteri; order Labriformes; family Labridae; genus Cheilinus; species Cheilinus undulatus. The sequence goes on from NC_054872.1 coordinate 2,449,005, forward strand.
CAGGCTCCATAGATGAGGATATTAACAAAGATTAAATGGTTGAGTTTATAAACCAAAAACATTCTACTGATAATCAGATATGTAATGTAAAGAATGCTTTTTTAAATACATTTTATTGCAATTTTTTATTTTCTTTTTTTACCATTTTTGTTATGAGTCATCAAAAACCTTTGTTTCTGAAATTATTTTAAATGTGGGTCTGCTAATGTTTGGGCTGTGAGGGTGAATCAGCTGATCATCAGTAGCTGACGTCGCTCAGACTGACGCTGTGAAGGATTTCTCATTCTCTAAGTTGTGCCTCCTCTCTCCTCCTCTCTCTTCCTTGCATCTCTCTTTCATTTCCTTGCTGGGTGGAGCTAAGATGCGAGGAAAGGACGCGAACAGAGGAAGGAAGGATACAAAATTATGAAATGAGAAAGACCCTCACCCTTGTGCAAATGTACTTGATGACCCCTGGTCTACAGTTTTATGTCTACAAGCACAGAGATGCAATTTTGGCCTTACCTGTACTACTAGTGACACTTTATGCTTTACTCTTCAGGACCAGTCATGCACTAGTAGGCCAAAATTAAGAACCAGGACTTAAAATTCAAGTAGTAGACCTACACAATGGTTGCTAACACCTATTTCAAATAAATGCTCAAACAACTTTCCATACAGTGAGGCTTTGCACTGACAGCTCAAGGTTTGAGAAAAATATTTTGACATTTTAAGGAGTTTGATTTGAATTGGGGGGGGGGTTGCTTCAAAAAATTCTTGAAAATTTGGTAAATTTATTTGTAATTTTTGGGGAATTTGATTTGAATTTCTTTGAAAATTTGTTTAGAAAATTTGAGGTATTTTAGGGAAATTTTTAACATTTATTTGTAAACTTTGGGGTATTTGATTCAAATTTCTGGGA